>NC_053026.1:470177365-470339838 GCF_003073215.2 Triticum urartu | reverse complement strand
CGAGAAATCTACCACTCCAAGTGGCTCGCCAATGTTGTCATGGTCCCCAAGAAGGACAAGTCACTTCACATGTGCATTGACTTTAAACATATCAATCGGGCCTGCCCAAAAGACCATTTTCCTCTCCCCCGCATCGACTAGATAGTCGACTCGACTGCGGGATGTGAGCGACTGTCTTTTTTAGACGCCTATTCCGGGTACCATCAGATCCGTCTGTATGGACCTGACGAGATCAAAACAGCTTTCATCACTCCATTCGGGTGCTTCTGTTATGTTACCATGCCATTCGGCCTCAAGAATGCCGGAGCCACATTCATGAGGATGATTCAGAAGTGTTTGCTCACCCAAATCAGTCGGAATGTGGAGGCGTACATGGATGATATTGTGGTCAAGTCACGGAAGGGTTCCGACCTGCTGACTGACCTTGCTGAAACCTTTGCCAACCTCAGAAGGTTTGATATCAAGCTTAATCCATCAAAATGCACATTCGGGGTTCCTGGCGGAAAGTTGCTCGGTTTTCTCATTTCCGAACGGGGAATCGACGCCAATCCAGAAAAAGTTGGTACTATACTCCGAATGAAAAGTCCTGTGCGAGTGCACGATGTTCAGAAGCTTACTGGTTGCTTGGCCGCCCTAAGTCAATTCATATTTCGTCTCGGTGAAAAGGCATTACCTCTTTACCGATTGATGAAGAAGTCTGACAAGTTCGAGTGGACTCCTGAAGCTGAAGCAGCGTTCGCAGAACTCAAAGCTCTGCTCTCCACCCAGCCGGTGCTTGCTGCCCCAATCAGCAAGGAGCCTTTGCTGCTTTACATTGCAGCCACAGGACAAGTCATCAGTACAGTACTCACGGTCGAGCGGGAAGAAGAAGGGAAAACCTTCAAAGTTCAGCGCCCAGTGTATTATATTTCTGAAGTCTTGACCCCATCGAAGCAAAGATATCCTCATTATCAGAAGCTCGTATATGGGATTTATATGACCACAAAGAAAGTTGCCCACTACTTCTCTGATCATTCCATTATAGTCGTCAGCGATGCTCCGTTGTCAGAGATCTTGCATAACAGGGACGCAACTGGTCGAGTGGCAAAATGGGCGATTGAACTCCTTCCTCTAGATATCAAGTTTGAAGCAAAGAAAGCTATCAAGTCCCAGGCAATCGCGGATTTCGTTGCCGAGTGGATTGAACAGCAACTGCCGACTCAGGTCCTCTCGGAGCATTGGACCATGTTCTTTGACGGTTCCAAGATGATAAATGGTTCCGGAGCCGGAGTGGTGTTGGTCTCTCCCAGAGGAGATAAACTTAGATATGTTCTTCAAATCCACTTTGATTCCTCTAACAACGAGGCAGAATATAAAGCACTTTTATATGGGTTGCGCATGGCCATTTCACTCGGCGTCCGTCGCCTCATGGTCTATGGCGACTCAGATTTGGTGATCAATGAAGTGATGAAGGAATGGGATGTCAGAAGTCCAGCCATGACTGGTTATTGCAATGCAGTGAGAAAACTGGAGAAGAAATTCGAGGGGTTAGAGCTTCATCACATACCCCGACTGAAAAATCAAGCAGCTGATGATCTGGCAAAAATAGGTTCCAAAAGAGAAGCCATTCCCAGCAATGTGTTTCTGGAACACATCCACACACCATCAGTCCAGGAGGATCCCTTCACTGAAGATGCCCCGCAGCCAAAAAGTGCCACGAATCCGACTGAAGTCGAAGTACCAGCTGTGGTCGATTTGATCATGGAAGTCCTGGTTATCATTCCCGTCTGGACAGAACCGTACATCGCGTACATCCTAAGGAAAGAACTCCCAGAAGATGAAGAAGAAGCTCGACAGATCGTTCGTCGATCCAAGGCCTTCACAGTCATAAAGGGACAGTTATATAGAGAAAGCGCGACTGGGGTCGGCCAGAAGTGTATTACACCAGAAGAAGGTCAGATGATCCTTAACGATATCCACTCGGGGACCTGTGGCCATCATGCGTCCTCTTGGACCATTGTGGCTAAAGCATACCGAGCGGGGTTCTACTGGCCAAGAGCCAATGAGATGGCCAAAGAGATAGTCGACAAATGTGAAGGATGTCAGTATTACTCCAACATGCCACACAAGCCCGCGTCAGCCCTGAAAACCATTCCACTCGTCTGGCCCTTCGCTGTTTGGGGGTTAGACATGGTTGGACCACTGAGAACAGGCAGGAGTGGCTTCACTCATGTGCTGGTAGCAGTCGACAAGTTCACCAAATGGATTGAGGCCAAGCCTATCAAGAATCTTGACGCTTGCACCGCTATCAGTTTCATCAGAGAGTTGATATTCAGATATGGAGTTCCGCACAGCATCATCACCGACAACGGGTCAAACTTCGATTCTGACAAATTCAGGGCCTTTTGCGCCTCTCAGGGCACTCGGGTCGACTATGCTTCGGTCGCTCACCCTCAGTCGAATGGGCAAGCAGAAAGGGCAAACGGCCTAATTCTCAAAGGACTGAAACCCCGATTGATGCGCGATCTCAAGCACGCAGCAGGTGCATGGGTCGACGAGCTTCCATTAGTCCTTTGGGGATTGAGGACAACCCCGAATCGATCGACCGGAAGAACCCCATTCTTTCTGGTCTATGGAGCCGAGGCAGTCTTACCGAGTGACCTGCTTCACAACGCTCCCAGAGTCGAGCTCTACTCAGAAGATGAAGCAGAACAAGCCCGGCAGGACGCAGTCGACCTCCTAGAAGAAGAAAGAGAAATGGCCTTGATTCAATCGACCATCTATCAGCAAGACTTGCGTCAATTCCATGCCAGAAACGTGAAGAGCCGAGCCTTCCAAGAAGGAGACTTAGTCCTTCGAGTGGATCAGCAGAAATCACACAAGCTCGCTCCTACTTGGGAAGGCCCCTTCATAGTCACTAGAGTCCTCCACAATGGAGCATACCACCTCTACAATGTCGATCGCTAGATTGATGAGCCACGAGCCTGGAATGCGGAGCTACTCCGCCCCTTTTATACTTAAATTCTCACTCGGATGAGATGTAATAAGAAAAACTCCTAAAGTTTATTTATCAAAGACAAGAGCGCTATAATTTTCCCAGTGATTATTATTGTTTTTTTTGTTTGCATAAGAAATCCCCCAGTGGGTGACTTAGCTGCAAATCCGTTTTTCGCCTAAGTTTGAAAAATCCTACCGAGTGGAGAGCAATCCTCCCACTCGGGGGCTTAGCTGCAGTCCAGTACTCGCCTAAGTTCTCTCACTTAGACTTAGCTGCAGTCCGGCACTCGCCTAAGTTTGAAAAAATCCTACCGAGTGGAGAGCAATCCTCCCACTCGGGGGCTTAGCTGCAGTCCAGTACTCGCCTAAGTTCTCTCACTTAGAGACTTAGCTGCAGTCGGCACTCGCCTAAGTTTGAAAAAATCCTACCGAGTGGAGAGCAATCCTCCCACTCAGGGGCTTAGCTGCAGTCCAGTACTCGCCTAAGTTCTCTCACTTAGAGACTTAGCTGCAGTCGGCACTCGCCTAAGTTTGAAAAAATCCTACCGAGTGGAGAGCAATCCTCCCACTCGGGGGCTTAGCTGCAGTCCAGTACTCGCCTAAGTTCTCTCACTTAGAGACTTAGCTGCAGTCCGGCACTCGCCTAAGTTTGAAAAAATCCTACCGAGTGGAGAGCAACCTCCCACTCGGGGGCTTAGCTGCAGCTGCAGTCCAGTACTCGCCTAAGTTCTCTCACTTAGAGACTTAGCTGCAGTCCGGCACTCGCCTAAGTTTGAAAAAATCCTACCGAGTGGAGAGCAACCCTCCCACTTGGGGGCTTAGCTGCAGTCCAGTACTCGCCTAAGTTCTCTCACTTAGAGACTTAGCTGCAGTCCGGCACTCGCCTAAGTTTGAAAAAATCCTACCGAGTGGAGAGCAACCCTCCCACTCGGGGGCTTAGCTGCAGTCCAGTACTCACCTAAGTTTGAAAAAATCCTACCGAGTGGAGAGCAACCCTCCCACTCGGAGGCTTAGCTGCAGTCCAGTGCTCGCCTAAGTTCTCTCACTTAGAGACTTAGCTGCAGTCCGGCACTCGCCTAAGTTTGAAAAAATCCTACCGAGTGGAGAGCAACCCTCCCACTCGGGGGCTTAGCTGCAGTCCAGTACTCACCTAAGTTTGAAAAAATCCTACCGAGTGGAGAGCAACCCTCCCACTCGGAGGCTTAGCTGCAGTCCAGTGCTCGCCTAAGTTCTCTCACTTAGAGACTTAGCTGCAGTCCGGCACTCGCCTAAGTTTGAAAAAATCCTACCAAGTGGAGAGCAACCCTCCCACTCGGGGGCTTAGCTGCAGTCCAGTACTCGCCTAAGTTCTCTCACTTAGAGACTTAGCTGCAGTACTCGCCTAAGTTTGAAAAAATCCTACCGAGTGGAGAGCAACCCTCCCACTCGGGGGCTTAGCTGCAGTCCAGTACTCGCCTAAGTTCTCTCACTTAGAGACTTAGCTGCAGTCCGGAACTCGCCTAAGTTTGAAAAAATCCTACCGAGTGGAGAGCAATCCTCCCACTCGGGGGCTTAGCTGCAGTCCAGTACTCGCCTAAGTTCTCTCACTTAGAGACTTAGCTGCAGTCCGGAACTCGCCTAAGTTTGAAAAAATCCTACCGAGTGGAGAGCAATCCTCCCACTCGGGGGCTTAGCTGCAGTCCAGTACTCGCCTAAGTTCTCTCACTTAGACTCTTAGCTGCAGTCCGGCACTCGCCTAAGTTTGAAAAAAATCCTACTGAGTGGAGAGCAACCCTCCCACTCGGAGGCTTAGCTGCAGTCCAGTACTTGCCTAAGTTCTCTCACTTAGAGACTTAGCTGCAGTCCGGCACTCGCCTAAGTTTGAAAAAATCCTACCGAGTGGAGAGCAATCCTCCCACTCGGGGGCTTAGCTGCAGTCCAGTACTCGCCTAAGTTCTCTCACTTAGAGACTTAGCTGCAGTCCGGCACTCGCCTAAGTTTGAAAAAATCCTACCGAGTGGAGAGCAATCCTCCCACTCGGGGGCTTAGCTGCAGTCCGGCACTCGCCTAAGTTTTCTCACTTAGAGACTTAGCTGCAGTCTGGCACTCGCCTAAGTTTGAAAAAAATCCTACCGAGTGGAGAGCAATCCTCCCACTCGGAGGCTTAGCTGCAGTCCAATACTCGCCTAAGTACGAAACACATCTCATTCCTCAAGGACGATGAGGGGCAGGTCGACTGCCACCTTCTCCTGGGGAGCTTCGCCACAAATACAATGTGCGCTCCGTCCCACTCTGCGGTAACAGGGTGTGGGTCGACCGCCGCCTTCTCCTGGGGAGCTTCGCCACAAATACAAGACATAGGTCGACTCCTTCCCTCTCCTTCAGAGCTGTTCTGCGACTGAAAAAGTTGTCTCGAATGAAGAATGGTTTCACTCAGCAGGAGATTCATAAAGATATTCAACGGTAAACCAAGTTCGGGTAAATTCCAAAGGTTCCGAATCACAGATCGAAGTACTCGGACATGCAGCCCGAAAAAGTTTAACGGTTACAAAAACCACTCGGCATTCCGAGGAAAATTTAAGGTGGGACATAAGAGTTTGTTCACTCTGCGGGAAGAGGGCTGGCAGGCTCGACGAACTCATCCAGGTCGACACCGTCGGTTATCCGAGTGGCTGCAGTGATGAAAGTCTCCATAAAGGTTCGGAAGTCATGCTTCTGGGTGTTGGCGACCTTGATTGCTGCCAGTTTGTCCTGTCGCACCTCCTTGCAGTGGACATGAACCAAAGACAGAGCCACGTCAGCGCCATACCGAGCAGCAGACTTCTTCCACTCCTGCACTCGGTCGGGGATTTCATTTAGTCGAGTCATCAGGGACTCAATATCATTTAGGAGCTCAGCCTCTGGACAAAGTGCCAGCTCAATCCATGACATGGCGACCTTTAGTCGAGCCAAGTAGTCCATGACACTGTCGATGTGAGATTCCAGACGAAGCAGATTCATGGAAGTTTCATCTTTCACGGGGGAGTTGATTGGATCCAAACCAGGCTTGATCCGCCCAGTCTCCTCTTCAAAGTTCTGGCAAAACTCTGCATTCACGATCCAAGGATAAGTCAATTTTCATACACTGAGTCGACTAAAAAAAAAGTCAGTCGGAACAGAATGTGCACCTTCAAGCTTGATGAACAGCTTCTTGGCAAGACTTCTCAGATAACCCTCCAGATCATCCCTCCTGCGAGCAATGCCTTCCATTTTCTCACCCTGGATGAGATTCGCCTTCTTCCAGCGTGAGCACTCCTTGTTGGAGTCATTTAGAGCGGTCTTCAGCCTGGTATTCTCTTCTTCCAACTGGCCGACCGAAGCCAGCTTCTGTTCAGCCAGAGCGGCCTTGTCGTCAGCCTCTTTACGAGCAGCGGCCAAATCCCGATCCTTCTTCGCCAGAGCTTCTCTCAGTTTTTCTACAAAGAAATGATGATTGATTCAGAAATAGCGGAAGGGTACCCAAGCCTAAAAGTGACCAGTCGACAAACTCGTCTTACCTGTGGCGCCGTCTCTGACCTTTTGCAGCTCTGTCCTGGCCAGCTCCAAGTCAAGGTTCAGTTGAATCTGCTGCTTCTCCAAGTCAGCAAAGTGAGCTCCATGATCACAAGATTTCTGAAATCAAAGGGGAGAAGTTGTTTTTACAGCAAAAAAACAACAAAGGCAATAAATACTAAGACTATGGTCGACTGCCCGCAGTCCACCATAATCTCGGGGACTACACCCAGTGGGTGCACTTAGCGTGCCCCCACCGGTTCTGATCCCACTCGACCGGTCCGCCGGAGTCGAATGGGGGGAGTAAAAAAAGAGAGAAAATAGAACTCAGACCACAATCGACTGCGAGCAGTCGACCGCGGTCTCGGGGACTACACCCAGTGGGTGCACTTGGCGTGCCCCCACCGGTTCTGATCCCACTCGACCAGATCGAGTGGAAGAGATAAACTACCAGTTCGGTTTATACATTCGGCAAAATACAAATACTACAGTCGACTGCCACCAGTCCATCATAGTCTCGGGGACTACACCCAGTGGGTGCACTCAACATGCCCCCACTAGTCCAAAAATTCAATCGACACACCCAGTGGGTGTACAGATGCAAAGGTTTTCGGAAAGAATCTTCAGGTAGCATATCCTAATAGAACAAGCGGCGACCAACTAACCTGAACGTTGCTCTGGAGAGCCGAGCTGGCATCATAGGCGGCTTGGCTGGCGTCCCGCACCGTCTTCATCTTCTCCATCATAATGCCTGCCTGGCGTATGGCTTCCTTAGCAGCATTCACCTCGTCCTCTGGGACATGATGGGTCGCAAAAACTGAAGGCGGGTCGACAGGGGCCTGAGCAGTCGACGAAGAAGGCAAGGCACTCGACAATGGCTCAGCGAAGGTAATAGAACCCCGATTGACGTCGCCAGTGTCCTGAACAACTGGTTCCGCCCTTGGCGTCGTCTGTAGCGCCCCGCTTGCAGGAGCTCGCCTATTTCTCCTCGTCGAAGGCCTCTCGGGCTCTTCATCATCATCAGGGAGGTCAATAACATTGGGAGCTATGCAAAGTTCAATCGTTATAGTCACATCACCCAATGGTACGCGTTGCAGTTGAATCGACCAAAATAAAGACAGTATGGCAGGGATCATACCCGGATTAGAAGTGACCGCATCCTCCATCACCTCATCTTCGTCCCTGCAAGCTGAGGTCCCGGAGGTAGCAGCGCTGACAGTTCCAAAGTTCGTCCAGTTAAAACAAGAAAAACAAACAGCACGGAGCATCGAGTGAATGCAAAGAGAGGCACTCACGCGGAAGCAACGGGGATATCAATCTTGATTTTCGGCAACGCCTTCCGAGTCTTCAGCTCTACAACTCTGGGGTGCTTTGGCGCCTTCTCAGTCGGGGGTGGTGAAGAGATCCGAGGGCGCTTCAAAGACTGACCAGCCGGAGCAGTTGCCTTGTCACGAGCACTCGGCCGTTCTTGGTCAAGCTTGGATCGCCTCTCCCTGCGAGGAGGCGACTCGATTTCTTCTCCACCACTTGAGTCGTTGCTTCCTCCATCCCCTTCACCATCGGAAGTCCACTCGCCGCTTTCGCCGCCACTCGCCTCGCCTTCCAGAGCTTGCTCTTGCTCCCCGTTGGGCATTGAATACATTTCAATAATGGCCTGAAAGAAAGCAGGTAGATCAAAGTCAATCGACGCAATATAGGCAGCTACGCAAGTGAATTCAGATTACAAGCAAAAACTCAGAATCAGACCTGCTCTGGTGCGTGGGACTGGTCGAATGGAGGGACTCTCCTGGCTCCCCTGGGATTGTCCTTATTCCCGGTAATGCCAGACAGCCACTTCTCCAGTGTGTCGTCGTCGACCTCCTCCGGGTGGATCCGAGTGGAGTCTTCAAGACCCGAATACATCCACATCGGATGGTCTCGGGCTTGGAGAGGCTGGATGCACCGCTGAAGGAAGACCTCCAAGAGATCCATGCCAGTGACCCTGTCACGAATAAGCTGGACCACTCGGTCGACCAACACCTTCACGTGCGCCTTCTCCTCCGGGAGCACCTTCAAAGGGGAGGGTTTTCCCACTCGGTCCATGGTAAAGGGAGGGAGTCCAGTCGATTGCCCTGGCGTCGACTGGTCTTTACAGTAAAACCAGGTCGACTGCCATCCGCGAACTGAGTCGGGAAGAATCATGGCCGGGAAGGAGCTTTTGCCTCTCGTCTAGATGCCAAGACCCCCACACATCTGGATCACTTGGGTCCTCTCGTCACTCGGATTAGCCTTTTTCACTGTCTGGGAGCGACAAGTGAAAATATGCTTGAAGAGACCCCAGTGAGGCCGACAACCCAGGAAGTTCTCACACAAAGAAATGAAAGCGGCAAGATAAATGATTGAGTTGGGGGTAAAATGATGGAGTTGTGCCCCAAAGAAGTTCAGAAACCCTTGGAAGAAGGGGTGAGGGGGCAAGGAAAATCCACGGTCGACGTGGGTGGCAAGAAGGACACGCTCACCCTCCCGAGGCTGCGGCTCAGATTCCTTCCCCGGAAGCCGTGCCGAGTCGTAGGGGATCAGCCCCCCTTCGGCCAAGTCATCGAGGTCTTCTTGGGAGATCCTCGAGTGGATCCAGTTGCCCTGGATCCAGCCCCTCGGCAGGCCGGACCGCGAAGAAGATCCACCCCGGCTGGTCGCCTTCCCCTTCGACCTCGCTGTCGTCTTCTTTGCCTGCTCTAGAGCCGCTGTCTTCTCCTTCCCCATTGTCGCCGGCGAGATGCGCACGGTGCGGTGGCGCTGGGGCGAGAGCGAGCGCAGCGGAGGGGCGTGAGGAAGAGAAGAGGAAACGAGATGCATTGTTTGGGAGACTCCGGTCCAGCGCTTTATATCAGGCCGCTTCCGAGTGGCTGACGGGTAGGCCCAGGCAGCTCTGTCAAATCCCGTAATGACCGCGCGCGCGATACGTGGTGAAAAAGGTGGCGCGTGGATCGAGGCGGCTCCGCTCTATCCCATCTGATTACTGCGGCCTCCCCCGTCTCGCGCGCTTCCCAAAATTCGGATCCCGCGAAATCTGCGCGCAGCAAACAACTGGTCAGACCAAAGATCTCCTCCGCACCATCACTCGGAGCCTTACAAGTAAAGAAACCCACTCGACGAAGAATTAAGAATGGATCAAGGCGACTGAAAAGGAAGTTGTTGTCGTCACTCAGGTCCGTTGATCTGAAACAAGATATGCTCAGGGCATGAAAAACGAGTCAGAGAAGTTCTCAACTCCTTCCCCACTCAAACCTTGATCCATTCGGGGGCTAATGATGAAGCTATGTACCTAGGGTAGGGTCATGGACCTGTCCTAACTGCCCTACCCAAGGACATCTCTAGAAGAAATCACCTTTCAATCGACTTGGAGGTGTTCCACTCGACAGACTCGAAGACACTCGACCAAGAAGCAATCACTCGACCAAGATCCAACCACTCGACGGCCAGGAGACCTGAAGTCACTCCGCACGCTAACGGTCGGTCATCAAGTAGCTTTTATGGTCATCATAGCACTTTACTACTAGCGTTTCCAGTAACGCCCTGCCTTAATGTACATTGAACCCTTTGTAACGTGGGCTGGCCAGGGTCCTGGCGCACTCTATATAAGCCACCCCCTCCTCCGAGACAAGGGTTCGCACCTCTGTAACCCATATTCATATAATCCAGTCGACCGCCTCCGGGCTCCGAGATGTAGGGCTATTACTTCTTCCGAGAAGGGCCTGAACTCGTAAACCTTGCGTGCTTACAACTTCTCCACATCTAAGATCTTGCCTCTCCATACTTACCCCCCTACACTACTGTCAGACTTAGAACCACGACATCAAGTTCAAGAAAGATCACTTATGCGGTGCCTGTGAAGCAGGAAAGATGACGAGGGCCAAACATCCCTCAAAGACAATCATGACAACAACTCGACCCTTCGAACTGCTCCACATGGATCTTTTCGGTCCCACTCATTACTCAACTCTTACTACTACTGCTTGTCTCTATGGCTTTGTCATTGTTGATGATTATTCTAGATATACTTGGGTGCACATAATCCTCTACAAGATTGAAGTGCAGGATGTCTTCAGACGCTTCGCAAATCGAGCAATGAACAACTATGGCATCAAGATAAAGCACATCAGAAGTGACAATGGCACTGAATTCAAGAACACTAGCCTTGATACATATCTTGATACTTTGGGCATCACACATGAATTCTCAGCCCCGTACATGCCATAGCAGAATGGCGTCGTCGAACGCAAGAACAGAACACTCATTGAGATGGCCCAAACGATGCTTGATGAATACAAGACTCCAAGAAAATTCTGGCCTGAAGCCATTGATACTGCATGCCATACAATCAATCGTGTTTATCTTCACAAGCTTCTGAACAAGACATCTTATGAGCTCCTTACTGGCAAGTAGCCAAATGTCAGTTACTTCAGAGTATTTGGCGCCAGGTGCTGGATCAAGGATCCACATCACACTTCAAAATTTGCACCAAAAGCACATGAGGGTTTTATGCTTGGATATGGAAAGGATTCGCACTCCTACAGAGTCTTCAATCTCTTTCATTATAAAGTGGTTGAAACAGTGGATGTGCGGTTCGATGAGACTAATGGTTCACAAAGAGAGCACCTGCCAAATGTGCTAGATGAAGTTCCATCCAGTGAATCAATCAAACTAATGGGAACTGGAGAAATCATACCCTCTGAAGCTCAACCTGAAGAGGAACTTATCATCTCCGCACCTGATCAACCTGAAGACAATGCTCAGCCTGAAGACAATCCCTCTGACAATGACAATGACAATGATCAACAAGAGCAAAATCTTCGCCCTGTACATCCTTGTGTTGCCAATGAAGTGCAGATTGAGAGAATAATTGATAGCATCAATGCACCCGGTCCGCTCACTCGTTCAAGGGCAACTCAGCTAGCAAATTTCTGTGGGCACTTCGCATTCGTCTCAATAACAGAACCCAAGAAAGTTGAAGAAGCCTTCATGGAACCTGAATGGATTCAACCCATGCAAGAAGAGCTTTAACAGTTTGAGCTGAATAATGTATGGGAACTGGTTAAGCGTCCTAATCCTCGGAAGCACAATATAATAGGCACCAAATGGATATACCGCAACAAGCAAGATGAGCATGGTCAAGTTGTCAGAAACAAATCTCGTCTCGTTGCTCAAGGATATACTCAAGTGGAAGGCATTGACTTCGATGAAACATTTGCTCTTGTGGCTCGACTTGAAGCCATAAGCATACTGCTCGCCTATGCAAATCATCATAACATACTTCTATATCAAATGGATGTGAAGAGCGCTTTTCTCAATGGCAAGATTGAAGAAGTGTATGTTGCACAACCGCCTGGCTTTGAAGATCCAAAACATCCTGACATGGTATACAAGCTCAACAAAGCACTGTATGGCCTCAAATAAGCCCCTCGGGCTTGGTATGACACACTCAAATACTTCCTAAAGAGCAAAGGCTTCATACCTGGTTCCCTCGACCCCACTCTCTTCACAAAGACATATGATGGTGAACTGTTTGTGTGCCAAATATATGTGGATGACATTACCTTCGGCTGCACCAATCAGAAGTACAGTGAAGAGTTTGGATATATGATGCAAGAGCAATATCAGATGTCCATGATGGGAGAGCTGAAGTTCTTCCTTAGTCTTCAAATACGACAGCAACACAACGGCATCTTCATATCTCAAGAGAAGTATCTCAAAGATTGCCTGAAGAAGTTCGGTATGCAAGACTGCAAAGGCTTCACGACGCCAATGCCAGCCAAACATCATCTGGGTCCCGATGACAATGGTAAAGAGTTTGATCAAAAGGTATACCGCTCCATGATTGGTTCTTTACTTTATCTATGTGCATCTAGGCCAGATATTATGCTTAGTGTTTGCATGTGTGCTCGATTCCAAGCGGCACCAAAGGAGTCACATCACTTAGCTGTGAAGCGAATTCTTCGATATTTGGCTCACACCCCAACTCTAGGATTATGGTATCCAAAGGGCTCAGAGTTTGATCTGGTTGGATTCTCGGATGCTGATTATGCTGGTGACAAGGTGGATCGCAAGTCTACATCAGGCACATGTCATTTTATGGGACGATCACTTGTATGTTGGTCTTCAAAGAAGCAGAACTGTGTATCTCTCTCCACTGCTGAATCTGAATACATTGCTGCTGGATCTTGCTGCGCTCAGCTTCTGTGGATGAAGCAAACACTCAAGGACTATGGCATTCATCTGAAGCAAGTGCCACTCTACTGCGACAACGAAAGCGCCATCAAGATTGCCAACAACCCAGTTCAGCACTTGAAGACAAAGCACATTGAAATTCGTCATCACTTTCTCAGAGATCATGTTGTGAAGGAAGATATTGATATCATACACGTCAACACTGAAGAGCAATTGGCAGATATCTTCACCAAGCCCTTGGATGAGAAGAGATTTTGCAAGTTACGGTGTGAGCTAAATATCTTGGAATCCTCAAATGTCCTGTGATCAGGCACACATCCTATCACTTATGCATATTGATGGCTTAGATGTGCAACACACGAAGTAAAGTATATCTTCAATCAATGAAGAAATACATTCTAAGTGTGAATACATTAATGTGGAATTTGACTTTGGAGCGCCATGATAATTGTGCATCATGTCTGGGTCTAATACTTCCTATACGGTGGGTAACGCCACCACCAAAGGTTCTGTTTGAAATGTTTCACTCATGGCGTTACATTTGCTATGTCTTCACATTTGGTTTGGCTTTAATTTCAACATGTCTTCATGATTACCTTCACTATATTGATTATATATATACTAGTGTTTTGTCCTCTACAGCATTCACTTATAGCTATGTCTTCTTGTTGAATCTTTTGAACTAAGTGAATGTGATCGGGCCCTAACCTCTCTATGCTTTCTATCTCAAACTCTATCTCTCCAAATCATATGCATTCTATTGAAACTGTCGAATGTCTTCTCTGCGTCCTTGTCAGCAGAAGATACAGAGACAAACATTAAGTCCATTTTCAATGCTCATTCCTTCACCTGAAACCCGGAGAAGTGGGAACGACCGCCCGACAATCCAGGCGTGCGTGGGACGTGGAACAACCCCCGATATGCTGCATGATGGCCACGTGTTCCTCAGATGTGAATCGCCAGGGGCACCTGTGTAATAACACTGAGCCACCCCTATCCCTATAAATACACGCCTCACCACAGTCATTATCTCTTCTTCCACTCTCGCACGAACCCTAGCGCCACCGCTAGCCCTCGACGACGCCGGCGATGAAGCGCTTCGCTGCCGCAACCTCTCCGACGCCGTCTTCACGCCGACCGCGGACATCGTCTTCTCCGCCGTCGCTTTAGGTGTCCTCCGTCGCCAAGTTAGGGCACGGACGATCGAACTGCTCGGCCTCCTCTTCCACTCCGTCTAGCAGTTCCTTGTGTGGTAAATAAAACTTCCTTTTTACGGCCCCTTTGATCCTACAAATTCGTCACTTTCTACCACAAGTAGTTTCTGTTCACACATGTTGGATCCACTTCATACTGCATCTCATATTATGCCTAGTATGTTCACTTATGCTTCACAAAGCAGTTAGATTCCTCACTTGTACTGATCTCTGGATTCGTACAAATCTGGAACCAACTCCTTATCTATGAGTGAATGTCTTCGCACGATGAGGTCAATGTCTTCTAAACTGATTTATCTTCAAAATCTTCTGAGAATGCATATGACCTCTTCCCCTTCCCTCGCACCTTAATGCTGTCACAGGTACATGTCCGTGGGAGAATCCTTTGGTTCTCATAGTCTGCGTTCATTTGCAGAATTCTTACAGCATCATATAAATTCTCCCGAAGCCAGTTCCTGTTTGTCTAGCAAGCGAAAGCCTCTGAAGCCTTTGAACGTGTTGAAGCCATTCAGTTTACAGTTCATGGCTATAGAGAAATCTGCAAGGAAGGGAGGCAGACAGCGTCGTGGGGGAACATCAAGAGATCTGCCTGATGACCTCTCAAAGCTTTACAAGACAGATCCTGAAGAGGATTATAATCAGCGCAAGACCCGAATCCAGTGGATTCGAAGATATTGGGCAGAACAGTGGTACAAATACAGATTCGTGACCAAGGAATATGCTGAGAAGAGTGCTATCAAAAGTCCTTGGGGTGATATTCTCTTCCGAGGCCTTCCACCCAAGAACAGAGCTGAAGCTATTGCTCAGAGTTTCTATCCGTGTATGGTCCGTGGACCTCAGCCTGAAGATGCCGACCCATCATCATTGCTATGGTGTCGTGACGATAATCTCTTCAAGCGCAACTTCTAGCACGCAAAGGCATCGGCCAAGGAAAACAAGAAGTCATTGGGACTAGACTTCAACCCTGGTCCTTCTGCTCCCCGGGCTGACGGCACACGCGATGCAGAACCCAATGTCATCGGTCCTTTCTACAACCTTGAAGGTCTCATCACCCATATCGTGGTTCAAGGGACAGCCGTGAATGAGCCTGCAGATGACGCTGAATCAGATGAAGCGCCTGCAGCGCCGAAGCCAAAGAAACTGAAGCAGCCAAAAGCTTCAAAGCCTACCTCTGCACCAAAAATCTCACGGGCGAAGCCACTGGCCACTGCACCTCCTGAAGACAGTGTGCAGTCTGAAGACTTGTCACGCATCTCCAAGCCCCAGAAGGTCAAGATGCCTCTGCCACACACTGGCCAAGAACTGACAGCTGCTGCTATTCTGCGCAACGATGCCATTGATCTGTCCAGTGATGAAGATCTTGCAGATGACGCTCTTGAGCAACTGATCAAGAGCAAAGAAGAAGCAGAAATCTTCAACAATTTGCCTCTCTTTGACGTGGCAATCATCCACGACTTCATTGATGAGTGGTTTGAAACGCCCAACCTCAGCTTTGAAGACCTGCAACTTCCCATTGGTCTTAGTGTCGCCTTCCATGGCGCCATTGCTTCAGAGCTAGCTCTAGCTCAGCGCATCGTCGAACTGAAGCAGAAGATTGACTTTGAGAAAGCTCAGTTCAAGAAGCATATGGCCAAGCTCAGCGTGCAAGAGGTCAAGAACTTCAAGATCATGCTGCACGAGCTTAAAGAAGCCTTTCTCAAGAAGCGTGAAGAAGCTCAAGGTTCTCGTGAGCGCATCAAGAGCCTGGCTGACAAGTGTGTGCAAGCCTACAATGAGGCTGAGAAGCGCAAGGCCCTTGGGTGTCCTGGCATCGACCCCAGGATGGCTGCAAAGAAGAAGAAGAAGCCCGCTATGGCCGAACCCGACGCACCAAGGCAGGAAGCAGATCCCATTGTCTTCCCAACTAGCATGACTGGCTCGAAGCCAAAGGCCAGGTCAACCGCTTCAGAACTGAAGAAGACGAGGACTGCTGAGGCTGAAGCCAGAAAGAGGAAACATCCTGAAGCCTCTGCTACTGCTCCCTCTAAGAAGAAGTGGAAGACCAAGAAGGAACGTGCTACTCCCACAGAGCCCTTGATTGTTGAACCCATCTCCACGGTTCGCCCAGCCACTGAACACCAAGAGCGCCAACTGACTGTCCATGAGCCTGCTTTCACAGAGGCTCATGAAGCTGAAGACTTCCCAGTAGCTGATCCCACTGCTGCTGAAGACATTGGTCACCATGACTGTCGTGGTTTTGTCACGGCAGATGTCCTAGAGAAAGGACTTAGTCATGGAGCCATCGCGACGGGTTAGCTTGAAGGGGTTAAAGCGGACACAAGGACGCAAGAGAGTTTGTACTAGTTCGGCCCCTTCAATGAAGGTAAAAGCCTACGCCTAGTTGTGATGGAATTGATGATGTTTCGATGACTAGGGAGCAAACAAGCTTCGCCTATGTCTCGAGTTGTTATCTGTTGTCCTTGAACCGCCGCCGGGTCGTCCCCTTATATACACGGGTGACACCTGTCGGTTCACAGAGTCCCAACACCGGTCGATATTCATATCCGGGTTGGTCTCTCCTTATTCCTAACTTACAATACAAGTTTATATACAAATTCCGGTTTACAGCTACAAGTCTTGAACCGGCCACGGGCTCCGTTTAATATATCTGCGGAAATCGAGGCGACAGCTCCGTTTCGTGGCCCCTTGATTGTCGCGCCTGACACATGTCTTTTTCCCTTATAAATAGGACCGAAGGGTCATTTCCTTTCTCTTTCCCTTCTTCCCCTTCTGCTTCGTCTTCCTCGCATTGCCCGGCTTCAGAGCTCCGCCGCCACCGTCGACCTCTGCCTCAACCTTGGCCGCTGCATCAACCTGGGTGCACCAGAGCATCGCGGCAACCTTCCGCGTCTTCCTCAGCTCCGGTAAACCTTCTATCCTTTCCCCTGCAGATCTATTTTAGGGTTTCACAGTTCTTCAGTATTCATCGTTTGCCTCTTGCTCATACGATAGATCTTTAGATGAATCCGCAAATCTTTACTCTGTGCAATGATAGTTGTTTGACCTTCGCCTTCACTTATGCATCTCAAAACCATAGATCTATATGAACGTTTTGCTCATTGATTCGGTACTGCTCCTTTGAACCTCTAAGTATTTATCTCTTTTCTGAACTTGCTTCAGATCCAATGCTATAAGGAAATCTTGTGAAACCTGTTTCTGCATACTTGTCCATCCGCAATGCTTAGATCAGGTGGTTTAACCTTATAGAAATTTTTTCCAAACCGGTATATGCCATTAGTCCCCTTATTGAACCGCCAGATGCTTGTTGCTTCATAAAACTCCGGTTCAGATAGTTCTGTCTCCGGTTTAACAGTGCCCATACCAATGTATCTTGATCAAATGCATTTTTGAACCGGGATCTTCTACCTTGTAGATTCCATCATGGCCAAGCAAGTGTACGAGTGCAATTGGGTTCCTTCTCGCGTCACAGAGGCTCAACTGGACGATTTAGTCCTGATTGGCGCTTTAGGCAGCAAAGATACCATCCATTGGAGGGCTCCTGGCAAAGAATGCCCTCCCACACCTCGAGAAGGAGAGGTTGTTGTTTTCGTAAACCACTTAGCCCGGGGCTTTAAGCCGCCCGGTTCTAAATTTTACCGGGATGTTTTAGCCTATTTCCAACTCCATCCACAAGACACTGGCCCCAACTCTGTTACAAATATGTGTCACTTCCAAGTGCTCTGTGAGGTGTTCTTTCAAGAGGAGCCCATAGTGGAATTGTTCAGAGACCTTTTCCATCTAAACCGCCTTACTGAGTTTACTGATGGCTCTAATACGGAGTTGGGTGGCGTGGCAATTCAGAAAAGGAAAGAGGTCACATACCCTCATGCCAAGCTGCACAGCCACCCCAAAGAATGGAATCAGACATGGTTCTACTGCAAAGAAACCTCCCCTGCTGGTGAGAATCCCTTGCCTGGCTTTCGTCCGGAGCGGCTCAGCAATACACACCCTTTTCCTCAAAGATTGACTGCCCAGGAGAGAAGCAAATATGCTCCCCAACTGTCAAAGCTCAGAGCCTTTATGGCCAACGTTTTAACAGGGGTTGATCTTGCTCGCTGTTGGATATCATGGAGCATACTGCCCCTTAGTCAGCGCTCCGGTTTCATGTGCGAGTATACTAACAGTGTTGATGACCTACTGCGACATTCAAAAATCCAGCTCTCCGATGAAGAAATCACAGAGGCTGTGAATAAGATGCTGAATGAACTGGAACACGTCTGCGCTAGAACCGGCCTACTTCCCTTCTGTGCCACCAACAAACCGCCAGCTGTAAGACTTTGATTTTTCTCTTTGCTGAATCTGTTATTGATATGTCTGGTCATTGTTTAATATCAGTGTCTGTGTAATCAGGGCAATGATCCATTTTGGAGCAAAAAACTGCCGCAGGAGAAACCAGAAAAACCAGACAAACCGGAAAGAGCAACTCGGCAAAAGACTAAAGCTGTGAAGAAGACTGCCCACAGGAAAAGAACCACGACATCTTCTAATCCGGCCCCTGATGATGATGTGGATAATCCGGACCTTGAGGTAGAGCTTGACTCACTTGGTTTATTTTTCATGCGTCTTATTGATGATGATATTTGTCAGGATGATGCCAAAGCCAGCCACACGGATGCTGCAGAGGTAATTATTCTCTCTTCTGATTCAGAACCTTTGCCTTCACAAAAAATCCATCAGGCAAACCGGAAAGTTAAATTTTCTCATCCTCTTGCTTATTTGGATCCTAAATTTCTTATGAAGACCCAACAACACGAAGCTCGTCGCACAACCCGGCACAGCGGCCAGGTAGTTACCTCCGCCGGTTTACCGAATAGTCCAGTTCAGAAACGCCATTCAGAGGTCTCTAATTTGCTTGTCAGTGCTTGTCCTAAAGCAGGATGCTTTCGTCAACCTCTTAATCCGTCTGACTCCGATTACCAGGTTACTTCCCACTCATCTTCCGGCGAGTCATCGGCTACTCAGCTGCCACCGCTCAAAACGGTGCTTGGGTAAGCTATACTTATTGTGATATTTGCAGTACATCGCCTTAGAACATATGCTGTATTTGATTTTGTTATTCTTCTCAGGGCCAAACCTAGGCCGAGCAAGAAGGCCCGCCTGGACAAAGCGGCCAAAGAAGATGCCGTTCTTGAGCCAGGCAAGACACCTGATCTTGAAGCCGCTATTCCTAAGGATATACCCAATGATCCATCGCAGCAAGACGACGATCTTATTGCTGAAGAGAGACTTACTGATGCCTCAGGTCCTTTCAATCAGCCCACAGGCTCCATCCGGATTAAAAGCTCCACCGGTTCAACAAAACCTACTGACAAGCCAACCGCTCCAGTGCAAACCGGCGGTACCAAGGATGATGAGGTTGTCATTACTGGCACTGGCCATACTGAGCCAAGCAATCCTGTCGCTTTGTCCAAACATTCTGCCAAGGAAGATTTTGCTGCCTTTGGCAAAGGCAAGTGGAACGCTGATCTGACGACTTACGCTGCTCTGAACGTCCAAGATATCCATTCCGACTATCTGAACCGGCTGTATACCAGTCGCGACTATGAAGCCGGTCTGGTTAATATGATGAAAGATAAATATGAGGTAACTTCCATATGCTCCTTCCTGCTTGTATGCTTCCACTCTTGCTGACTCTCGTAGCCCCCAAGGGCCAGTTTGTAATATTCTTTCAAACCGGGACTTACTAATATAAATCTTGATGCTTTGAAATTCGCTGATGTAGCCCCCAAGGGCCGGTTTAACTTAGCGTAGTTAAACCGGTACTTTAAGTAATTGAAATTGCCGCATCAGAATATATACGAGCAAATATCCATTAGCCCCCAAGTGCCAAGTTGAATACTTGTATTGATCTTGGGACTTTGTAAGCAATTGAAAGATCAAGATCGAATATGCATTAGCCCCCAAGTGCCAAGTGCATAACTTGTTATGTGGTTGGTACTTCAATCCTTGTACCATTTTGTTGAAGCATATAACTGTTTGTATGCAGGCTGAGCTGAAGATGAAAGAAAACCAAATCGCCGACCTCCAAGAAAACCTGAAAACCCAACAAGCTGAAACCTCCAAAGCAAAAGAGGAATTAGTCAGCGCTTTAAGCGCCATGGAGCAGCTTAAGGAGAGCTTCAAGAAGAAGCAGGCGGATTTGGCCACTGAAAAGTCCACTTTAATCAAACGAGCAGAGGATGCCGAGGCTGCACTAAAACCGGTGGCGGATGAACTGACCAGTATAAAACGGCACGTGCATACTATGACCACTACTATCTTTGGTAAGCCAGTTTGACTTCTGAATTGATTCGGCCTTCTTACAGAACTGCCGGTTTAACCCTTATGATATTTCAGGGACACGCACTGGTCACTTGGGTTCAGATGTGCTGAAAAAATTGAAAGCCGTCTACACTTTGGTCGAATAGCTGTATACTGGCGCACAACGGATCATCTGTACCGCATCTCACAACAAACCGGCGCCCACTTTGATTCAAGATACCCTGATGAAACTGTCAGTGCTTCCCGCCCGGGTTGAAGAGCTGAAGAAATCTGCTGCTCGAACCGGTGCGATCAATGCCTTAATGCGGGCAAAGGCCTGGGTGCCGGATTTTGATCCTATTGAAGCGGCTCAGGGCTATCCCAGCTTGAAAGAAGACGGGTCAGAATTTAGTGAAGCGGATCAGCGAGCCATAAACCGGGAGGTGCGTCCGCTAGCCTGTCAACTGGCTGAAGAAGCAGACTTGTCTCGTTATCAAGCTCAATATGATAATCAGAACAAGCGAATAGCTGCCCCAATTCATGAGTCGGAAAATCTTATCCCTCCAATCCGTAAGCACACATACGCTCCCGATATTGACCCGTCATTGCTGATCCATGATGAAGCTGTTTTTCAAGCATTAATGGGAATCGACTGGACAACTGTTGATTTCCAGCCACTGGGTAGAGAAACGGAGGCTGAAGCGGCGCATGATGACCCACAACCATCAGGCCAGGCTGGTGACCTAGCTTGAACCGGAAGCAGGTTTTGAAACTGCCTCTCCTTTGCGAAAAACAATGATATTATTATGGGCACTGTGTTGCCTTGTAATAGACTAGCTGTTACTTTTGATGTTGATATGCCTTCATGCATAATTTGTTCTTCCTGTGGTGATGAATTTTCCAAAGCACTTTCTGCAATAAAAACTCTTCAAGTGCCACCGCGGTTGTACCGTCTGGCGGAATATGATGTCTGCATATATGAAGTCAAAACATCCAAAAAAAATTCTTAAGTATATAACCAAATTTTTGCGATACATAATACCTGCCATCGTTGAGCATGAAGTTGGCTTGGCCAATCTTGAAGCGGAGTTTTGCAAACCCACACTGTTGGAGGAGATAACAGCTCCTGTATATATATGACGCTGGTTTACCATGTAAACCGTGCCGGGTTATAATAAACACCGTGTTACTCCATAAGAGGATGTTAACAACAAGGATCAAACTGGGCAAATAGTCTCCGGATTGATGTGAACTGTGTTCCGTAAATTGATTGGTTAAAAAAAACTTTTTCGGTTTAAAAACGCAATAAAAAGCAAAAACCCCCCTTCAAAGAAAAATGTAAATCATGTGCAATGACAAAATGTTGCAAAAAAGGTTTATTTGAGCTGATCAGATGGCGTTACCATGGCCGAACACGACCAAGCTCCCGTTAGGTGTAACTATGGTTCTAGTCAGCCAGGTCCCCAAATGAAACCGTGGCATTTATGCCGATCAAGTGGCATGGTCATGGTTCGGGTTTGACCAAGCCCCCAAGTGATTCTGTGGCCTTAAGCCGATCAAGAGGCATGACAGGTTCAGACATGACCAAGTCCCCAAGTGATCTGGTGGCTCTCTCCTATCAAGAGGCATGGTATTGGTTTGGACACGACCAAACCCCCAAGTGATATAACATGATGCTTTTAAAAAGCGAACTCAAGGGGTAAACCGGAGGCCGCTTTAGAGCAACTCCGTGTAACCTCACATGATGTAAAGAACAGATACCCCGCTTTAGCTGAGGTTCCGGTTTATTATATTTAATCATAATATATACATTGTCGTAATATGTACATAAGTATAGCCAATGGCTCAGGTATAGTAAGGCCGAAGATGAGCTACGTTCCACGGCCTGTTGGTCTCCTCCTCTGATGTGCGTGAGTCTTTATGCTCTCGAATATCGATCAGATAGTACGACCCGTTGTGCAGATTCTCGCTAACCACGAAAGGCCCCTCCCAAGGTGGGGATAGCTTATGCATATCAGTCTGATCTTGGATGAGCCGAAGCACCAAATCTCCTTCCTGAAAGGTTCTGGTTCTGACTCGGCGACTGTGATAACGACGAAGATCCTGCTGGTAAATCGCCGACTGGGCGGCTGTGATGTCACGTTCTTCATCCAACCGGTCCAGAGCATCTTGCCGTGCCGTCTCGTTGTCCGCTTCAATATAAGCCGTCACACGAGGTGAATCATGACGGATATCACTGGGGAGAACCGCCTCCGCTCCATAAACCATGAAGAATGGTGTGTATCCTGTTGATCTGTTGGGTGTTGTATTGATGCTCCATAACACAGATGGTAATTCTTCTACCCAACAACCCGGCGTTCTCTGCAAAGGAACCATGAGCCGGGGCTTGATGCCTCTCAAGATCTCTTGATTAGCTCTTTCTGCTTGACCATTGGACTGTGGGTGTGCCACTGATGAAACGTCGAGCCGGATGTGCTCCCGTTCGCAGAACTCCTTCATGGCACCTTTGGACAAATTGGTACCATTATCTGTAATGATACTGTGCGGAAAGCCAAACCGGAAAATCACCTTTTTGATGAACTAAACCGCCGTGGCCGCATCACACTTGCTAACAGGTTCAGCCTCCACCCACTTTGTAAACTTGTCAACCGCCACCAGGAGGTGGGTCTTCTTATCTTTGGACCTTTTGAAAGGCCCAACCATATCCAGCCCCCAAGTCGCAAACGGCCAAGTAATTGGAATCATTCTCAATTCTTGAGCCAGTACATGAGCACGTCTTGAAAACCTTTGGCAACCATCACATCGTCTAACCAGATCCTCCGCATCAGCATGAGCAGTTAACCAATAGAAGCCATGGCGAAACGCTTTAGCCACCAGAGACTTTGAACCGGTGTGGTGACCACAATCTCCTTCGTGGATCTCACGCAAAATTTCACGGCCTTCTTCAGGAGACACGCAGCGTTGAAAAGATCCTGATACACTGCAATGGTGCAACTCGCCGTTGATGATAGCCATGGACTTGGATCGCCGGATTATTTGCCGGGCCAGAATCTCATCCTCTGGCAACTCACCCCGGTTCTTGTACGCCAGATAAGGAAGCGTCCAATCCGGAATAACATGAAGAGCTGCCACCAATTGAGCCTCCGGATCAGGAATAGCCAAATCCTCTTCACCAGAGATCTTGACCGACGGGTTGTGCAGCACATCCAGAAAAACATTAGGCGGGACCGGTTTGCGCTGAGAGCCCAGCCGGCTTAAAGCGTCCGCCGCTTCATTTTTCCGCCGGTCCACGTGGTCCACCTGATAGCCTTTGAAATAACCTGCAACAATATCCACCTCACGACGATATGCTGCCATGAGTGGGTCCTTGGAGCCCCAAGTGCCAGACACCTGCTGAGCCACAAGGTCCGAGTCACCGAAGCACTTAACTCGACTTAGATTCATCTCCTTAGCCATCCGGAGACCATGGAGCAAGGCTTCATACTCAGCTGCATTTTAGTACAAGGGAACATTAAGCGGAGAACATAACAAAACTTATCACCTCGTGGGGAAGTTAATACGACTCTAGCCCCCGAGCCTTCCAATTGCCTGGATCCGTCAAAACGGATGGTCCAATACGTATGATCCGGCTTTTCTTCATGTGCTTGCATTTCCGTCCAATCATTGATGAAATCAACAAGTGCTTGAGACTTAATCGCTGTCCGAGGCACATACTTCAAACCGTACGGCCCCAGCTCTATAGCCCACTTTGCAATCTGGCCAGTTGCTTCCTGGTTCTGGATGATATCTCCCAAAGGAGCAAAACTGACCACCGTAATTGGGTGCCCTTGGAAGTATTGTTTAAGCTTCCGGCTTGCCATAAAAACTCCATACACCAGCTTCTGCCAATGCGGATACCTTTGCTTGGACTCGATTAGTACCTCGCTGATATAACAGACCGGTCATTGAACCGGATGCTCCTTACCTACCTCCTTTCGCTCCACCACAATAGCCACGCTGACCGCCCGAGCATTGGCAGCAACATATAGCAGCAACGGCTCCTTGTCAATGGGAGCGGTGAGCACCGGCGGATTGGCCAATTGCCGCTTTAAGTCCTCAAATGCTTCATCAGCGGCGGAACTCTAGACAAACTGATCCGTCTTTTTCAACATCTGATACAAAGGGATTGCCTTCTCACCAAGACGACTGATAAACCGGCTTAATGCTGCAATCCGGCCAGCCAGTCGTTGAACATCATTGATACACTTTGGTTTAGCCAGGGAGGTGATGGCCGTGATCTTCTCCGGATTAGCCTCAATTCCCCTGTTGGACACCAGAAAACCCAATAGCTTGCCCGCCGGTACACCAAAGACACACTTGTCCGGATTAAGCATCATCTTGTATGTCCTCAGGTTATCAAAGGTTTCCTTCAAATCATCAATCAAAGTCTCCTTCTCCCTAGACTTAACCACGATATCATCCACGTAAGCATGTACATTACGGCCGATTTGCTTGTGAAGACAATTTTGTACACACTGTTGATAAGTTGCCCGAGCACTCTTGAGCCCGAAGGGCATAGACACATAGCAGAAGGCTCCGAAGGGAGTTATAAATGCCGTCTTCTCCTGGTCCTTAACTGCCATTTTGATCTGATGATAGCTAGAATATGCATCCAAAAAACTTAAACGCTCACAACCCACCGTAGCATCAATAATTTGATCAATACGGGGAGGGCAAAAGGATCTGCTGGACAAGCTTTATTAAGATCTGTGTAATCCACACACATGCGCCAGGTGCCGTTTTTCTTGAGGACCAGCACCGGATTGGCAAGCCACTCAGGGTGAAAAACTTCAACAATAAAGCCAGCTGCTAAGAGCCTGGCTACCTCTTCTCCAATCGCCTTGCGTCTTTCTTCGTTAAACCGGCGGAGGAACTGTTTCACCGGTTTATATTTAGGATCCACATTAAGTGTGTGCTCAGCGAGTTGCCTCGGTACACCTGGCATGTCAGAGGGCTTCCATGCAAAAATGTCCCGATTCTCACGAATGAACTCGATGAGCGCGCCTTCCTATTTCGGATCGAAGTTGGCACTGATGCTGAACTGCTTGGACGAATCGCCAGGTACGAAGTCAACAAGCTTAGTTTCTGCTGCCGATTTGAACTTCAGGGCCGGATCATGCTCCGTAGTTGGCTTCTTCAACGGAGTCATGTCCGCCGGATCAACATTGTCTTTATAATATTTCAACTCCTCGGTGGCACAGACCGACTCTGCATAGGCCGCATCTCCTTCCTCACACTCCAAAGCGATTTTGCGGCTTCCGTGAACCGTTATTGTCCCCTTGTGACCCGGCATCTTGAGCTGCAAATACACATAACAGGGCCGAGCCATAAACTTGGCGTAGGCCGGTCGCCCAAACAGGGCATGATATGGACTTTGGATTTTCACCACTTCAAACGTCAATGTCTCCGACCTGGAATCATGATCATCCCCAAAGGCCACTTCCAGAGCTATCTTACCAACGGGATATGCTATCTTACCAACGGGATATGCTTACCAATGGGATATGCTATCTTACCAATGGAATACTGTATTAGACGGTTTGAGATTCTTATCTGTTAGTCCCATACGACGGAAGGTCTCATAATACAGGATGTTAATGCTGCTCCCTCCGTCCATGAGCACCTTGGTGAACTTATAACCACCCACCTGAGGCGCCACCACTAGAGCCAACTGACCCGGATTATCGACCTGGGGAGGGTGATCCTCTCTGCTCCATATGATTGGTTGTTCAGACCAACGTAGATAACGGGGTATGGCCGGTTCAACAGAATTGACCACCCGCCTCTGAACCTTCCGGTCTCGCTTGTCCAAGCTAGTGGTGAAGACATGGTACTGCCCACTACTCAACTGCTTTGGATTGCTTTGGTAACCTGACTTTTGCTGCTGTTGGTTGTAACCACCCTGGTTGTTCTGACTATTTTGACCATTATGTCCGCCCGGATTACCATTGAATCCTGAACCGGAACTTCCTCCACCGTAACCCGGCCCGGATCCTGAGCCACCGCCAGATTCGTGACCATACCGGAAATTGTTAGAATTCTTGAACTCCTGCATAATAAAGCAATCCTTCCAAAGGTGGTTTGCTGGCGCCTCCTTCGTCCCATGTCTTGGACAGGGCTGGCTTAGCAGATAGTTTAGGCGGTTTGGGTTAGGGTTGGGTGCTCCATTACGATTTTTTGGTCTACCCTTGCGTCACTGGCCATTGTCCTGCGCGTTGGTATTAGCCACAAAGTCCATGTTACCATCCGCTTTATGCTTGCCTCCACCACCATTGCCTGCCCAGTGATGCTGCTGACCTTTGGAGCTGCTGTTCTTCTTCCCTTTCCCTGTCTTGTCATCATCAGATTCGGGATCCTTGGTACTATCAGAATCAGCATATTTCACCAAAGCGGCCATGAGGGTCCCCATGTCAGTGCAATGACGCTTCATCCGTCCCAACTTCAGCTTCAGGGGCCCAAACCGGCAGTTGCCTTCTCGGGTTAATACTGCGGTGTCAGCGTTGATGCGGTCTGAGGAGTGCAACACTTGTGAAACCCGGCGCACCCAATGAGTCGTTGATTCTCCTTCCTCCTGGACGCATGCAGCTAAATCCACTATCGACATAGGCTGTTTAAAGGTACCCTTGAAATTGCTAATAAACCGGGCTCGTAATTGGGCCCATGAATTGATAGAATTAGCCGGCAAGCTTTTTAACCAAGTACGGGCCGTTCCTTCAAGCATCATGGTGAAGTATTTCGCACACGCTGCGTCATCCACATCAAGCATCTCCATGGCCATCTCGTAACTCTCCACCCATGTCTCTGGAGGTTGATCCGCCATGTAATTTGGTACCTTGCGCGGGCCTTTGAAATCCTTGGGCAGGCGCACGTTGCATAAAGCGGGGATAAGGCAAGGCACCCCCAAAGAACTAGAAGTGACACCAGGTTTAGTCAAGGTGGTTGGACGAACCGGCGTGAGCTGCCGAGCCTGATGCTGTGTGGCTAACTCGGCCTCCCTGCCCGCGGGCCCGGTCCACCACTCCCTGAGCGTTATCAGCACCACCCGCCGAGTTGTTGTCACGGGCTGCCCCACGTCGTTCATTACTCAACACTGCTGGTTCATCCATATGTCTGCTATAGCTCCGGCTTGGACGGGGGGTCGAGTGGATCCGGTCGCGGCTGTACGAGTACGCTTCCTGTTGGGTCAAAGCTGTCCTCAGAAGTTCCTTGACCTGTCGCGTCTCTACTGCCTGCGGCGGGTCACCTTCAATTGGAATGGCCTCCAGCCGTGCAGCAGCGGCAAAAAGATTGTCCATTGGGTTGGAGTAGTGACCCGGAGGTGTTAAAGCAGCCTGAGGTATAACGGTGTTTTGACGAGGCGGGTCCATCTGACGAGGCTGAACCGGTGCACCGGTCCCGGGGGCTTCTGCCCGGTTTCCCTCCAGCGGATTGCCGGTTCTTGGTCCTGGAGTGTTGAAAAGGTGTCTGGCGTCGAAAACCGGAGGTAAGCGGGATCGGTGCTTCCTCCTCATGACTTCATGCGATGCGCTCTGGTCCAACATAAGCCTGTAGGCCTGTGCGTCTAAAGCGGCCCGCTCTGCGGCCATCCTGGTGTCCTCAGCCGCCAGATCCGCCTTGGCCTGGGTGATCTGTTCCTTTACCTTTGCAATCTCCGCGTTGTGAACGTCCTGATCCGGCGGATTAACTTCCGCCATAAGCATAGCCAACGCATCAAATAGTTCTGATAGAACCTGAGCCGGCGGGCGCACGGGGCCTCCTGCCCCGGCAGCCGTCGCCGCTGCTGAACCGGAGATCATTGCCGCAGCTGTCGAAGAATGAAGCGCTGCTTGTGTTCCGGCCATGAATATTCCAACCCGGTTGGGCAGATCAGAGGGGTCCGAAATACTGTCGCCATCGGAACAGCTCCCAATCCGGCCATCTTGTAGCTGATAAAGAGATTCGGTTTCTCCGGTTGAAGATTCATCACCGGAACAAACGACGGCCGCGCCACGAAATCCCGATCCGTCCTCATAACTTCCTCCATGGATGACTCCCACGAAGGCACGCTTCATGGCCGGTTTAACCCGGGCGGATCGCGCACGCTGAGCCGTCTCGATGAGGTCGGTGCAGATGTCCGGCTCAGGGCCCAGTTCACTGATATTGCCAATGAAAACGTGAATGCCAGCAAAGGGGACCTGGTACCCGTACTCGATTGAGCCGGCCTCGGGGCCCCAGCTTGCGTCGTCGATGTAGAGCTTGCCACGACGACTCTTAGTCATCTGGCCTATAGCGTAGCCCTCGAGTCCTTCAAAGAGGCCCTCCAAGAACCGGAAACCATTGTGTGATAGCCCCATGGTGGGCGCCAACTGTCGTGGTTTTGTCACGGCAGATGTCCTAGAGAAAGGACTTAGTCGTGGAGCCATCGCGACGGGTTAGCTTGAAGGGGTTAAAGCAGACACAGGGACGCAAGAGAGTTTATACTAGTTCGGCCCCTTCAATGAAGGTAAACGCCTACGTCTAGTTGTGATGGAATTGATGATGTTTCGATGACTAGGGAGCAAACAAGCTTCGCCTATGTCTCGAGTTGTTGTCTGTTGTCCTTAAACCGCCGCCGGGTCGTCCCCTTATATACACGGGTGACACCCGTCGGTTCACAGAGTCCCAACACCGGTCGATATTCGTATCTGGGTTGGTCTCTCCTTATTCCTAACTTATAATACAAGCTTATATACAAATTCCGGTTTACAGCTACAAGTCTTGAACCGGCTACGGGCCTTAGGCCCCCATCTTCCTTCTTGGGCTTTATCACTTCTGGAACTACTGATGAAGTTGACCCAGCCCAGATAGGCCGGTTTACGCCCAGCAGTAATATCCTCAACAATGACCATGTTGAAGATGATGCAGTTCTTCCTCAGATCGAACACCAACATGTATCATCGCCTGTGCTAACGCACAGTGAACTCATCAGCATTGGTCGTCCGTTGACGCCAATTGCTCAGGATGCATCATGGGCTGATCACCCACAAGCACAAGAGGAAGATGACTTTGAGGCCCAGGCAACTCCAACTCCACAGGCGTCGCCAGCGTTACGCAGGCTTCGCAAAGGACCAAGGCCTCCAGTCTCCGAGTCTGAAGCTAAAGCTGCTAAAGGATCAGCCGATGAAGAAGAAACCCCAAGAGTTCCTACACCCCCGTCTCACCAAGAAGCTGTTCTCGAGGAGAACGTGACTGTGACCGACCCTCCAGCTCATCAAGTGGAGGTTGAGAATCTTGAGGCTGCCACCGACGCCACTGACGCTTTCATGACTGAAGCCAATGTGGAGCCTACACCAACCCACGCACCAGAAGTCAGCGAAGCCAATGATACTACTGCTTCTGTTCCTGCGCCTGCTGCTAGTCCTGAGTTTGACTATCATGTTGATCACAGGCCTCAGGTACAGAAGCCAATCCCAAGACTGCCCAGGTTTCCAGGTCCTGCATCAGCACCTGGATCCTTCAATGTCAACGGCTTCAAAGCAGACAACACTTTCTTCAATAGCTCCAAGAACCCCTACTCAAGGGAAAGAATATCTTCTGATCGATTCTGGAGCTATCCGCAGCGAAGCTATTACTCCTGCATTCTGTATAATCAAGGTCGCATCTTCCCACATAAGCGTCTTGACATCGAAGCAATAGCTGGTCTGCCCTGTCTGGAAGAAGCTCTGGATTGCTTCAAAGAGGTTGGAGTGCTGCCGTTTGTCACCGACCAAGAGCACTAGAATGAAGAGTTGCTGCTTCAATTCTATGCCACACTTCACATCCGTGGGTACAACAGAGATCCGGAGACTTGGGTCCTGGAGTGGATGACAGGAAATGTTCATCACGAAGCCAAAGCCTTTGATATCATTGAGCTCACTGGTCTGCCCACTCCTGGCGATCTCTACGAACCTGGCTGTCAGCTTCACAGTGAAGCTATGGAGAGCATCTTTCAGAAGCCTGAACCAAACATGAGTCAGATGCTCAGTATGATGAAGCCATTGCCACAAGATGCTGCATATCCTAAGGAGTTCCTTGTTGAAGACCTTGAGTATCTGCCAAGGACTATTTATCACATCATAAGGCGAACTCTCTGGCCTATCAAAGGACATTCTCCACATGCCAAACTGGAAGGTGCAATCAAGACTTTGGTCTTCTATATTCTTCATGGCAAATGCTTCAATGCACAGGACTTCTTCATCCGCCAACTTGCTGCATCAGGCTCTCATCTATTTGGCTTGAAGTTCTACGCTCCATGGATAATGCGGCTGATTAAACTCCACTCCGCTATCTCATATCAGCCATCTGCTCGCAATCATCGGATCTTTCTGCCTGATGTGGATATGTCCGTTGAAGGCATTTATCCTGAGCCTGCCAAGGAGCCTCTTAGTCTTCAGAATGCGGAGCATCAAAGTTTTTCTCAGAACATTGAAGGAGTTGAAGCAGTCACTCGTGTTTATCCCTCAATGACCGAGAGCTTCTGGTGGCTCTTCATCAGAAACAGGATAGGCATCATGACTGGCTGAAGCGCCAAATGCAAAGCCTCTTGGTGGATGTCAACCGCATTCGCAATCTTGCCACCAAGAATGCCTTTGTTGCCCATGAAACCTCTCGACACACATGGAAAGGGCTGACGCTTATGTGCTCTGAAAATGATCTTCAAGAAGATGGCTTCTCTGAACGCTTCAAGTTTGACTCCACACCTCCTCGAAGGGCAGTGCTGCGACGAACTCCATCTCTTGAAGACTCTGAGTTCTCTTCCTCTGCTGCAACTGTGAATGCCAGAGTGATCGAGGATGAAGACGATGCTACTTCACCGCCACCTCCTTCAGCACGCTTCGACCCTGCTCCAAGTTCTTCTGCACCGCCGAACACCACCGACGACCCTGCTGCTTCACCTACTCTTCATGGGAACGAGTAGATGCTCTATGTCTTCAAACCTTTTTGGTCCTTACTGAAAAAAGGGGGAGAAGCATATGAGTTTGATAGTCTTCAAACGGGTCCACATGGGCGGTTGCTTTATATTTTGCCTCGTGTTTACAACTCTCATTTTGACACTTTTGATTCTTCGAGTTGTAACACCTAAACTCGATGGTCGTCTGCTACTTATTTGCTACTTCGTGATGCAACGATAAATTCCGCATGTGCAACGATAAATTCCGCACTCAGATCATTTTTCAGACATCCATTTTCCATTATGCATGTCATTATCTTCACATACCTTCTCATGCATAATGAATTGTCATCATAAGTTGAAGAGGATCTCCACGAGTACAACCTGCCATGTGCATTTGCATTCCAAAAGCAAATTACTTATATGCACATCTTCAGGGGGAGCCCTTGCAACTTATGAAGACAATTCCTTATCCTTTACAATTTCACATATTATATTCCCCGTTGAAAACTTCAAGTAGTTTTTCATCAATCACCAAAAAGGGGGAGATTGTAATGCATCTAGTGCCACCCCTAGTTGGTTTTGGAGTATTGACGACAAACCTAGTTGAGGGACTAATGTGTTTGTGAGAATTGCAGGATAACACAGGTAGAAGTCCCTCATTGATTCAATTTTCCTACCAGAGATGACCCCTAAAAATGTATGAAGACATTGATGTCAAATGTGGTATATGAAGATATTCACACTGAAGACTATGACAAGAGAAGACATCGCATGAAGCCTATGGAGCTCGAAGACTTAGGTCTTTCGTAGTTCTTTTTCTTCTTTGTTGAGTCATAGGAACCACCGTACTGTTAAGTGGGGTCCAAGAGAACCAGTCAGAATGACTGAAGTGATGCTTAACCAAAACCTATGTCTTCGAGTGAAGACTATGAGAGCGAATCTTGTCCAGAGTCGGACAAGTCAGCTTTGCTTGTAGCCCAAGTAAAGTTGCCGTGTGTGTTTGAAATCTGACCGTTGGAACACGTGTCAGTTCCTTAGTGACCCAGGGTCATTTCGGACAAATCAGGTTGGGTTGCCCAGTGGCTATAAATAGCCCACCCCCTACAACCATAAACGGTTGGCTGCTCAGAGTTAGAGTACAGCTTTTGTCGTTTGAGAGCAACCCACCTCGAAGCCTTTGAGAGAGAATTCCTTGCGAGGATAAAGCCCTAACCACCCAGAGCCAAAAGTGTTTGGCATCACTTAAGTCTTCTTGTCTGTGTGATCTGAAGACTTATTACACTTGAGGACTGTGAATCCTCCAGCCGGTTAGGCGTCGCGTTCTGAGCATCCAAGAGACATTGTGGATCGCCGGTGAATGAAGTCTGTGAAGGTTTGGGAGTCTACCTTGAAGACTTACCAGAGTGATTGGGCGAGGTCTGTGTGACCTTAGCTCAAGGGGAATATGGTGAGGACTGGGTGTCCTGAGCTGCGTGTTCAGGAATGGGTGTTCGGGACTGTGTGTCCTCAGGTTTAAATACCTAGCCGCCCTAACCAGACGTACAGTTGTCACAACAACTGGAACTGGTCCAACAAATCATTGTCTTCAACGAGTCACTGGTTTCATCCTTCCCTTCCGTTTACTTACTGTTGGTCCTGGTGAAGTCATTGTATGATTGCACTATCTTCTGTCTTCATTGATTGACTGCTTGTTCTGATCGGCTTCATAATATCTTCCTACCTGATCCTTACTACCTAGCTGCTATTAGTCATTGTGCTTTCACTTCATTGAATACTTGACTATGGTTTGCCTAGTGTAGTCTACCTTCCGCTGCATGGTAATAGGTTTATCTCTATCGTTTGTCTTCGAAACTTCCACGTTTTGAAGACTTTCATAAAAATTGCCTATTCACCCCCCTCTAGTCGATATAACGCACTTTCATAATCCTCCTATGGATCTGTCTTGTACAGCTCTGAGAAGTCATCGGGCAGATCTCTTGATGTTTCACCTCGACGCTTTCTGCCACCCTTCCTTACTGATTTCTCTGCAGCCATGAACTTTAAACTGAATGGCTTCAACACGTTCAAAGGCTTCAAAGGCTTTCCCTTGCTGGACAAACAGGAAATGGCTTTGGAAGAATTTATATGATGCTGTAAGAATTCTACAAATGAATGCAGACTATGAGAACCAAGGGATTCTCCCACGGACATGTACCTGTGACAGCATTAAGGTGCGAGGGAAGGGGAAGAGGTCATATGCATTCTCATAAGATTTTGAAGATAAATCAGTTTAGAAGACATTGACCTCAACCTGCGAAGACATTCACTCATAGATGAAGAGTTGGTTCCAGATTTGTACGAATCCATGGATCAATACAAGTGAGGAATCTAACTACTTTGTGAAGCATAAGTGAACATACTAGGCATATTATGAGATGCAGTATGAAATAGATCCAACTTGTGTGAATAGAAACTTCTTGTGGCAGAAAGTGATGAATCTATAGGATCAAAGGGGCCGTAAAAAGGAAGTTTTATTTACCACACAAAGAACTGCTAGACGGAGTGGGAGAGGAGGCCGAGCAGTTCGATCGTCTGTGCCCTAACTTGGTGACGGAGGACACCTACGGCAACGGCGGAGAAGACGATGTCTGCGGCCGGCGTGAAGACGGCGTTGGAGAGGTCGCAGCAGCTAAGAGCTTCGTCGCCGGCGTCGTCGAGGGCTAGCGGTGGCGCTAGGGTTTGTGCGAGAGTGGAAGAAAGGATAATGACTGTGGTAAGACGTGTATTTATAGGGACAGTGACGGCACAGTGTTATTACACAGGTGCCCCTGGCGATTCACATCTGAAGGACACGTGGCCATCATGCAACATATCGGAGGTTGTTCCACGTTCCCACGCACGCCTGGATTGTCGGGTGGTCATTCCCACTTCTCCGGCTTTAAGGTGAAGGAATTAGCATTGAAAGCGGACTTAATGTTTGTCTCTGTATCTTCTGCTGACAAGGATGCAGAGAAGACATTCGACAGTTTCAAGAGAATGCATATGATTTGGAGAGATAGAGTTTGAGATAGAAAGCATAGAGAGGTTAGGGTCCGATCACATTCACTTAGTTCAAAAGATTCAACAGGAAGACATAGCGATAAGTGAATGCTGTAGAGGACAGAACACTAGTATATATATATAATCAACATAGTGAAGATACTCATGAAGACAGGTTGAGATTGAAGCCAAACCAAATGTGAAGACATAGCAATTGTAACGCATGGGTGAAACACTTCAAATAGAAGAATTTGGTGGTGGCGTTACCCACCGTATAGGAAGTATTAGACCCAGACACGGCGCACAATTATCGTGGCGCTCCGAAGTCAAATTCCACATTAATGTATTCACACTTAGAATGTATCTCTTCATTGATTGAAGATATACTTTACTTCGTGTGTTGCACATCTAAGTCATCAATATGCATAAGTGTTAGGATGTGTGCCTGATCACAGGACATTTGAGGATTCCAAGATATTTAGCTCACGCCGTAACTTGCAAAATCTCTTCTCATCCAAGGGCTTGGTGAAGATATCTGCCAATTGCTCTTCAGTGTTGACGTGTATGATATCAATATCTTCCTTCACAACATGATCTCTTCAATGTGCTTTGTCTTCGAGTGCTGAACTGGGTTGTTGGCAATCTTGAAGGCGCTTTCATTGTCGCAGTAGAGTGGCACTTGCTTCAGATGAATGCCATAGTATTTGAGTGTTTGCTTCATCCATAGAAGCTGAGCACAGCAAGATCCAGCAGCAATGTATTCAGATTCAGCAGTGGAGAGAGATACACAGTTCTGCTTCTTTGAAGACCAACATACAAGTGATCGTTCCAGAAAATAGACATGTGCCTGATGTAGACTTGCGATCCACCTTGTCACCAGCATAATCAACATCCGAGAATCCAACCAGATCAAACTCTGAGCCCTTGGGATACCATAATCCTAATGTTGGGGTGTGAGCCAAATATCAAAGAATTCGCTTCACAGCTAAGTGATGCGATTCCTTTGGTGCCGCTTGGAATCGAGCACACATGCAAACACTAAGCATAATATCTGGCCTAGATGCACAGAGATAAAGTAAAGACCCAATCATGGAGTGGTATACCTTTTGATTGAACTATTTACCATTGTTGTCGGGACCCAGATGATGTTTGGCTGACATTGGAGTTGTGAAGCCTTTGCAGTCTTGCATCCCAAATTTCTTCAGGCAATCTTTGAGATACTTCTCTTGAGATATGAAGATGCCATTGCGTTGCTGATGTATTTGAAGACCAAGGAAGAACTTCAGCTCACCCATCATGGACATCTGATATTGCTGTTGCATCATATATCCAAACTCGTCAGTGTATTTCTGATTGGTGCAGCCGAAGATAATGTCATCCACATATATTTGGCACACAAACAGTTCACCATCATATGTCTTCGTGAAGAGAGTGGGGTCAAGGGAACCAGGTTTGAAGCCTTTGCTCTTCAGGAAGTATTTGAGTGTGTCATACCAAGCCCGAGGGGCTTGTTTGAGGCCATACAGTGCCTTGTTGAGCTTGTACACCATGTCAGGATGTTTTGGATCTTCAAAGCCATGCGGTTGTGCAACATACACTTCTTCTTCAATCTTGCCATTGAGAAAAGCGCTCTTCACATCCATTTGATACAGAAGAATATTATGATGATTTGCATAAGCCAGCAGTATGCGTATGGTTTCAAGTCTGGACACAGGAGCAAATGTTTCATCGAAGTCACTCCCTTCAACTTGAGTGTAACCTTGAGCAACGAGGCAAGCTTTGTTTCTGACAACTTGACCATGCTCATCTTGCTTGTTGCGATATATCCATTTTGTGCCTATTATATTGTGCTTGCGAGGATCAGGACGCTTAACCAGTTCCCATACATTATTCAGCTCAAACTATTGAAGCTCTTCTTGCATAGATTGAATCCATTCAGGTTCCATGAAGGCTTCTTCAACTTTCTTGGGTTCAGATATTGAGACGAATGCGAAGTGCCCACAGAAATTTGTTAGCTGTGTTGCCCTTGAACGGGTGAGTGGACCTGGTGCATTGATGCTATCAATTATTCTCTCAATCTGTACTTCATTTGCAACACGAGGATGTACATGACGAAGATTTTGCTCTTGCTGATCATTGTCATCATTAGAGGGATTGTCGTCAGGCTGAGCATTGTCTTTAGGTTGATCAGGTGCGGAGATGATAAGTTCCTCTTCAGGCTGAGCTTCAGACGGTATGATTTCTCCAGTTCCCATAAGTTTGATTGATTCACTGGATGGAACTTCATCTAGCACATTTGGCAGGTGCTCTCTTTGTGAGTCGTTCATCTCATCAAACCACACATCCACTGTTTCAACCACTTTATAGTGAAAAAGGTTGAAGACTCTGTAGGAGCGTGAATCCTTTCCATATCCAAGCATAAAACCCTCATGTGCTTTTGGTGCAAATTTTGAAGTGTGATGTGGATCCTTGATCCAGCACCTGGCGCCAAATACTCTGAAGTAACTGATATTTGGCTTCTTGCCAGTAAGGAGCTCATAGGATGTCTTGTTCAGAAGCTTGTGAAGATAAACACGGTTCATGATATGGCATGCAGTATCAATGGCTTCTGGCCAGAATTTTCTTGGAGTCTTGTATTCATCAAGCATCGTCCGGGCCATCTCAATAAGTGTTCTGTTCTTGCGTTCAACGACGCCATTCTGCTGTGGCGTGTACGGAGCTAAGAATTCATGTGTGATGCCTAAGGTATCAAGATATGTATCTAGGCCAGTGTTCTTGAATTCAGTGCCATTATCACTTCTGATGTGCTTTATCTTGGCGCCATAGTTGTTCATTGCTTGACTGGCGAAGCGTTTGAAGACATCCTGCACTTCAGTCTTATAGAGGATTATATGCACCCAAGTATATCTTGAATAATCATCAATAATGACAAAGACATAGAGACAAGCAGTAGTAGTAAGAGTTGAGTAATGAGTGGGACCGAAAAGATCCATGTGGAGCAGTTCGAAGGGTTGAGTCGTTGTCATGATTGTCTTCGAGGGATGCTTGGCCCTCGTCATCTTTCCTGCTTCACAGGCACCGCATAAGTGATCCTTCTTGAACTTGACGCCCTCGATGCCTATGAAATGCTTCTTCCTTGCAAGGGTGTGGAGGTTCCTCATGCCAGCATGCCCTAGCCTCCGATGCCAGAGCCAGCATTCAGAAGCTTTTGCTAGAAGACATACTGCAAGTTGTGGTCCTGCTGAGAAATCTACCACGTACAAATCATCTTTCCGATACCCTTCAAACACTAGAGACTTGTCAGATTCCATTAGAACAAGGCAGCGATATTTTCCAAATATCACAATCATGTTTAAATCGCAAAGCATTGAGACAGACATTAAGTTGAAACCAAGGGATTCAACAAGCATGACTTTATCCATGTGTTGATCCTTTGAGATTGCAACTCTACCTAGACCCAATACCTTGCTTTTACCAGTGTCAGCAAATGTGATGTGACTTTTGTCAGATGGACGTAAAGTTGAGTCCATGAGAAGGCTTCGCTTGCCAGTCATGTGATTTGTACACCCACTATCAATAATCCATTCTGAAGCAGCTGGTGTCGTACCCTACAGTGCAGTTAGGGGGATAGGCTTCACGAAGAGAATTGTGAAGCAAAAACATTTGATGAACTAGTGGATTATTAAAGCTTAGATCGAGATTAGGACTGATAGGGCAAGTAGCAAGCGATTCAGGAACAAAGTACATAATAAGACCATTTGGGCATTTGATCTTGCGCCCTACAAGATGTTGAAGGTCCCCAGCAATAGTGTCAGACGATTTTGGTTTTCGACTGGAGACCTTTCCCTGCAAAAGAGAGTTAAGCTTTCTTAGCCACCCACATCTTCAAGGGTGGCTTCGAAGCAATGAGTCTAAGTGCAGCATCTGAGAACTTTGGCTTTGGATCCCTAGCAAAAAGTCTTGCAGGTGGACAATAGTACTCATAAGAATAAGCAGGATAGTTCTTGGTCTTATGAACATGGCGGTTTGATGAAACGCGCTCATATTCACAGGCCTGAGTATGGTTTCCCTGCAAAACATTTGCGTTAGTGCGACTCAGGTGAGTCCTCTGTCTGTATGAAGCCTTTGGACCGTATGAAGCTTGTGGTCTGGGGTTTGTCTTCTTCACCTATGGTGTCATGATGACATTCACAGGAAGATTCTCCAAACACCTTTTCGGCACCCAGATCTTCTTCATAGGCGGTCCATTCCTGCAGTTAGTACCAATATACCTGGCAAACACTCCACCATTCTGATTCTTAAACAGTTTATAGTTTGCATCAAAGGATTCATCAATAACAATGGGATTAGCACAAGTGAAGCCAGATAGGGAGGATGGATCCGCTGAAGGCTCCTTTGCAGCAACCCATGTGGTTGTGGGGTACTGCTCAGGTTTCCAGTAAGATCCATCAGCATTCATTTTCCTTTCGAACCCAACACCCTCTTTCCTAGGGTTTCGGTTCAAGATCTGCCTTTTGAGGACATCACATAGTGTCTGATGCCCTTTGAGACTTTTGTACATCCCTGTTTCAAGCAGTGTCTTCAACCTAGCATTCTCATCAGCAATAGCAGTGGTATCCTCAGCAGAGGGGTTAGTTACCACATCAACAGTTGAAGATATTGCAATAGTAGCAGCAGTAGAACATTCAGCAACAGAATTAGCGTTATCACGCTCAATGCATTTAAGACATGGTGGTTCAAATCCTTCCTGAGCTGAACTGATCTCTTCGGCGCAAAGTGACTCGTTTTCCTTTTGAAGATCTTCATGAGCCGCTCTCAATTTCTCAAGATCTTGCTTCCTTTGAAGATAGTCATAGGAAAGCCTTTCATGAGTTGTTGAGAGCATTTCATGACGACTTTCAAGTTCCTCATACTTAACGTGAAGATTTTTTATGTCTTCAATTAAGGACTGAGATCGAGTCATTTCAGCGTCTAATAGATCATCGCTTTTGTCTAACAGTTTTTGAATGTGTTCCATAGCTTTCTGTTGTTCAGTTGTAATTTTAGCAAGTGTTTTGTAGCTGGGTTTGGAACCACAATCAGAGTCATCGTCACTAGATGTTTGATAGTGAGTAGTGCGTGTGTTTACCTTGGCACCGCGTGCCGTGAAGCAGTAGGAAGGAGCAGAGTAGTCCTTGTCATTTGCATCGGTGTCGGTGATGAAGTCATTGTCTTTAGTGTTGAAGATGAACTTGGCAACGTATGCTGTAGCTAGACTCGCAACGCCAGAATCGGACTCCTCCTCAGACTCCACCTCCGCCTCCTCAGAAGCAGACTCCTCCCCAGAATCCATTTCCTTGCCAACAAACGCACGTGCCGCCTGATGAGCTCTTCTTGTGTGATGAAGACTTGGAGGAAGACTTGGAAGAAGACTTTGAGTATTTCTTCTTCTTGTCGTCAGAGTCATACTCCTTGCTCTTCTTCTTGTTCTTCTTCTTCTTCTTCTTCTTGTTCTCATTGTCCCACCGTGGACACTCAGAGATGTAGTGGCCAGGTTTCTTGCACTTGTGACATGTTCTGTTCTTGTAGTCATGAGCAGAAGCTTCATCATTCCTTGAGCTTGATCGTGAAGACTTTCTGAAGCCTTTCTTCTTGGTGAATTTTTGGAACTTCTTCACAAGCATAGCAAGCTCCTTTCCAATGTCTTCAGGATCATCAGAACTGCTGTCAGATTCTTCTTCAGATGAGGAGACAACCTTTGCCTTCAAGGCACGAGTTCGCCCATAGTTGGGACCGTAGATGTCTCTTTTCTCAGAAAGCTGAAACTCGTGTGTGTTGAGCCTCTCAAGTATGTGAGACGGATCGAGTGTCTTGAAATCAGGACGTTCTTGAATCATCAGGGCTAGGGTGTCAAATGAACTGTCAAGTGATCTCAGGAGTGTCCTGACGACTTCATGCTTGGTGATCTCAGTGGCGCCGAGGGCTTGAAGCTCATTTGTGATGTCAGTGAGTCGATCAAACGTGAGCTGGACATTCTCATTGTCATTTCTCTTGAAGCGGTTGAAGAGGTTGCGAAGGACACTGATTCTCTGATCTCTCTGGGTTGAGACGCCTTCGTTGACCTTGGAGAGCCAGTCCCAGACTAGCTTAGATGTTTCCAAAGCACTCACGCAGCCATACTGTCCTTTGGTCAGATGACCACAGATGATATTTTTGGCAGTAGAGTCCAGTTGAACGAACTTCTTGACATCAGCAGCAGTGACACCTTCTCCAGCCTTGGGAACGCCGTTCTTGACGACATACCAAAGGTCGACATCAATGGCTTCAAGATGCATACGCATCTTATTCTTCCAGTAGGGATATTCAGTTCCATCGAAGACGGGGCACGCAGCGGAGACTTGAATTATCCCTGCAGTCGACATAGCTAAAACTCCAGGTGGTTAAACCGAATCACACAGAACAAGGGAGTACCTTGCTCTGATACCAATTGAAAGTGCTAGTGATCAACCAGAGGGGGGGTGAATAGGCGATTTTTATGGAAGTCTTCAAAACATGTAAGTTTCGAAGACAAACGATAGAAATAAACCTATTACCATGCAGCGGAAGGTAGACTACACTAGGCAAACCATAGTCAAGTATTCAATGAAGTGAAAGCACAATGACTAATAGCAGCTAGTTAGTAAGGATCAGGTAGGAAGATATTGTGAAGCCAATCAGAACAAGTAATCACTCAGTGAAGCCAAATGGTGATGCAATCGTACAATGACTTCACAAGGACCAACAGTAAGTAATGGGAAGGGAAGGATGAAACCAGTGACTCATTGAAGACAATGATTTGTTGGACCAGTTCCAGTTGCGGTGACAACTATACGTCTGGTTAGGGAGGCTGAGATTCAACTCAGAAGACCTCATCTTCACCTTATTCCCCTTGAGCTAAGGACACCCAGTCCTCGCCCAATCACTCTGGTAAGTCTTCAAGGTAGACTTCCAAACCTTCACAGACTTCGTTCACCGGCGATCCACAATGACTCTTGGATGCTCAGAACGTGACGCCTAACCGGGTGGAGGATTCACAGTCCTCAAGTGTAATAAGTCTTCAGATCACACAGACAAGAAGACTTAAGTGATGCCTAACACTCTTTGGCTCTGGGTGTTTAGGGATTTATCCTCGCAAGGAATTCTCTCTCAAAAGCTTCGAGGTGGGTTGCTCTCAAACGACAAAAACCGTACTCTAACTCTGAGCAGCCAACCGTTTATGGTTGTAGGGGGTGGGCTATTTATAGCCACTAGGCAACCCGACCTGATTTGTCTGAAATGACCCTGGGTCACTAATGAACTGACACGTGTTCCAATGGTCAGAGTTCAAACACACACGGCAACTTTATTTGGGCTACAAGCAAAGCTGACTTATCCAACTCTGGACAAGATTTGCTCTCATAGTCTTCACTCGAAGACATAGGATTTTGGTTAAGCATCACTTCAGTCATTCTGACTGGTTCGCTTGGACCCCACTTAACAGTATGGTGGTTCCTATGACTCAACAAAGAAGAAAAAGAACTACGAAAGATCTAAGTCTTCGCGCTCCATAGTCTTCATGCGATGTCTTCTCTTGTCATAGTCTTCAATGTGAATGTCTTCACATACCACCTTAGTCTTCAATGTCTTACATTTTTAGGGTCATCTCTGGTAGGAAAACCGAATCAATGAGGGACTTCTACCTGTATTATCCTGCAATTCTCACAAACACATTAGTCCCTCAACTAGGTTTGTCGTCAATACTCCAAAACCAACTAGGGGTGGCACTAGATGCACTTACACTTATACATGTTCCTATGACTATGAGATTATGCAACTCCCGAATACCGGAGGAACACTTAGTGTGCTATCAAACATCACAACGTAACTGGGTGATTATAAAGATGCTCTACAGGTGTCTCCTTGATGTTTGTTGAGTTGGCATAGATCGAGATTAGGATTTGTCACTCCAATTGTCGGAGAGGTATCTCTGGGCCCTCTCGGTAATGCACATCACTATAACACTACTAGGGAAAAGCTTATACACATACACTTACTAGTAGCGCGGGTTTATACCCCTCGCTATTGCTACTTACTAGTAGCGTGGGTTTTTATCCCTCGCTACTACTAAGTTGATAGTAGTAGCGCGGGTTTTTAACCCTCGCTACTACTAAGTGGTCTCTGCCGTGCCCCCTGAGACATTGCCGTAGTAGTAGCGAGGGTTATAAACCTGCGTTACTACTTTTTGAATAGCTGTAGCGCAGGTCAGATGCCAACGCTACTAGTATATTCCCACACCACCCACCCCGATCCACCCCACCAACCGTCCCACTCCACCACCATTGTTTGTCTAAAAAAACACCCAACCCTCGATCCAGATCCCCTTCCACCTCCTCTCTTCTCCCGATTCACCCCTCGTCTCCCTCCCATCCCACGCCGCCGCCGCCACCCACCACCCCGGCGACCTCCCCACCGGCGATCCCCAGCCTCTGCACCCGCGCACGCGCCGCCTCCCCCAGCGCCCTGCCCCCCTCACCGTCTCCTCTGGCAGACGGGGTCAGCCCCGTGGCGCCAATGTCTCCAAGGTTGGAGATCTCGTCCCCTTCCTCTTGTTCCTTAGCTCTGTTGCATTTCGCCGGCGATTCTGAAGCATTCGTGTGCTTGTGCTCAGGCGGAGCTGAAGGAGTGGCTGCCCAAGGTGTACGAGGTGAAGGACCCCAACTGCATCTTCGTGTTCAACTTCCGCACCCACTTCAGAGGCGGCAGGTCCTCCAGATTCGGTCTGATCTACGACAACCTCGAGTCCGCCAAGAAGTTCGAGCCCAAGTACCGCTTCATCAGGGTATGGATCGGTTCTCCCTCGTTTCTTCTACACATGGAGCTTCGTTTCATTGTCTCGTCTAGATGTGCGCTAGTATTTGGTTACACTATGGTCACCCATTGGTCGAGATGTAGTAATTTGTATTGATGTAACTGAGGCTTCTTATTCTCAGTGAATTTTATGCTGCTCACTTAGGCTTCGTTCGATTCGAGTTAGATAACTAGGTTTTCTTTCATTTTATGTTTCGGAAGTAGCATGATTAGCATAAGTTATTGTTTGCTAGGTGAAGATAGTCAGCAGTAGAAAATTGGAATTTAGAACAGCTAGTAATTCTTGAGGACCAGCTACAAGCGCGCGCCGGAGGAGGACGCCGAGAGGCGCCGCCGCCACAAGGAGAAGCGGAGGGCCCTGGCCAAAAATACGCCCTCCGGCGTCGCCTGCTGCTACGGCAGTGAAAATCCGATGCCAAATCACACCTGATGGCCGATGTAGTGTCTGCACTAGGAAATGGCTGCTTATCATGCGATGTCTGGGGGATTCCTGCGCGGATCGACCCACAAACTCGCCCGCTGTGGAGGTGGCTCTTGTGCCAAAGCTCGATGCTTTGGTACTGGGGCCGTGGGATTTGTTGCTTCATCTCCTCCAGATCAGTGATGCATCCTGTTGTTGATGCTGTGTAGGTAGTTTTCACTAGTACCTACATGTGTAGGCACCATGCCTTTCTGTGGATCAGTCAAGGTCTTTCCATTATTGGGTAGAGCAGTGTGTCATATAGGTGTCAAGCTGAATACCAAGTTGGGCTGTGTGTATGTAATTATCCCGGTTGCGTGTTTAGGTTGGCAATTGACTCTGGCCAGACAAATGCATGTTGTCGTGCTGCGAGTGTCAAAACAATCATGATTGTCTGTTCTTGTACTTCTGTAAGCTTAGTGCTTTGAAATATGATGCTACAATAGAGCTTGGGTTTGGGCGTACGCCTTATTGTTTCTTGAAACAGTAGGCAGATGATTAAAAAAATCCAAACACAGAATTCATGATTTTCAGGCAAAGATGGACACGCACTGGAACATGTATGAATGGATTTTGTTTCTGTTGATTTTCATTTTCATACTTGATTATTGTTTATCCATCCCAATCTAGCTTGTTGCGGTGTCACTTGGCATACACCTAAAAGGTCAAACCCTTTTTAGGGAAAAGAAGGTCAAGCTCTTGATAGAACATGAAAATGTTGCTTTGTTCTTCAATCTTAATTGCTAATTTCACTATCTGCTTCTGATTGTCATATCTGTGAATCACATGGATTTTTAAATGCTTGGTCATGTTCATTATGTTGGTCTGTAGCACTAACACCTAGTTTAACACAATCACTTAGTTTTGGTTAATGTTGATCCTCAGTCTTTTTATTGTTTGCTTGGCTGAATTAAACTTGTTATGAGTCAATCTACTGCTTCAGTGGCGGTGCTAGAACAAAACCCTATGGGGCCAATTTCTACAAAAGCTTCCACACTTGATGGAGTTTGGTGTGTATATGAGCATATGAGCATGGTGGCAATGTTCTCAAAAACCTGTGATGCCAATTGACCACACAGCTCATGTAACACTGACACTTTACTACTTTCAAGTTACTGAAGGCTTGCAAACACTTGATGAAAATAGTGCTATTCTTGGCACATTTTCCTCCTATTGCATCTTGGCTTTTAACCTTGTTTTTCTATGTGCAGCGATCTCTTGTTAATAGAAATCACTCACTTTTTTGTTTTCGTATATTTATTCCTGTAGCTACTGTACAACACAACATGCAAGGAAATATATGTCCGCTGAAATTTAATTTAATTTGTTCTTTGCTCTTTACAGAAATCTTGGATTCATACATGGGAGAAGCACATAAGGGAGAAGAAGATGATTGCAAGGTTGGAGAGGGAGCAAATCATTTGGAGGGATAGAATGCCACTGTTTGGTGTTTTTATGCATTTTTGTTTGCTTTCAACTGTGTTTGCACTAGCTGGGAATAAGTGACTAGGCAATAAGTGTAGATGTATGGATATGCTCTAATGCTCCTCGTTTACTATAAATCTTCGATTTGGAATGATGTGGAATGCTGCTGGTTTATTACAAATCTGGGCTTGTTTTAGTTGTTAGAATTGTATGCATAAAATGGAATTGATGGATTTTATTTTTTTAATTCCTAATTAGTTAGTAGTAGCGTGGGGGTGAAAATGGAGCGCTACTAGTATTCATGATACTAGTAGCGTGTGGTACTATAGACGCGCTACTACTATTTCGTTAGTAGTAGCACGGTTGACATCCGCACTACTAGTAAATTGTTAGTAGCGCGGGTACCCGCGCTGCTAGTAGCCAATTTACCCGTGCTGCTAGTAGCCTTTTTCTTAGTAGTGTAATCCTTGCAAGCAATGCGACTAATGAGTTAGTTACGGGATTATGCATTATGGAACGAGTAAAGAGACTTGCCGGTAATGAGATTGTACTAGGTATGATGATACAGACGATTGAATCTCGGGCAAGTAACATACCAATGACAAAGGGAACACCATATGTTGTTATGCGGTTTGACTGATAGAGATCTTTGTAGAATATGTAGGAACCAATATGAGCATCCAGGTTCCGCTACTGGTTATTGACCGGAAGTGAATCTCGGTCATGTTTACATAGTTCTCGAACCCGCGGGGTCCGCACGCTTAACGTTCGATGACGATCGGTATTATGAGTTTATGTGTTTTGATGTACCGAAGGTAGTTCGGAGTCCCGAATGTGAACATGGACATGAGGAGGAGTCTCGAAATGGTCGAGACATGAAGATTGATATATTGGAAGGTTATGTTTGGACATCAGAATGGTTTCGGATGAGTTCAGGCATTTACCGGAGTATCGGGGGGTTATTGGAACCCCCCGGGGAGTTAATGGGCCTTAATGGGCCATGAGGAAGAGAGGAGGAGGCGGACAAGTGGTGGGGCGCGCCCTCTAAGACTAATCCAAATTGGGGAGGGGGGCTGCCCCCCTTTCCTTCCTCTCCCTCTTCCCTTCCTTCCCCCTCCTAGTTGGACTAGTAAAGGGGGGAAACCTACTCCTAGTAGGAGTAGGAATCCCCCCTTGGGGCGTGCCATAGGAGGCCGCCCCCTCCACTCCTTTGTATACGGGGGAGGGGGCACCCCATAGACACACAAGTTGATCTTAGCCGTGTGCGGTGCCCCCCTCCACATATTTCCACCTCGGTCATATCGTTGTAGAGCTTAGGCGAAGCCCTGCGTCAGTAACTTCATCATCACCGTCAACACGGCGTCGTGCTGACGAAACTCTCCCTCGACCTCACCTGGATCTAGAAGTTTGAGGGACGTCACCGAGCTGAACGTGTGCAGATCGCGGAGGTGCCGTGCGTTCGGTACTTGATCGGTTCGATCGCGAAGACGTTCGACTACATCAACCACGTTACTAAACGATTCCGCTTTTGGTCTACGAGGGTATGTAGACGCACTCTCCCCTCTCGTTGCTATGCATCTCCTAGATAGATCTTGCGTGATCGTAGGAATTTTTTTGAGACACCGCGTTCCCCAACAGAGGCATCCGAGCCAGGTCTATGCGTAGCTGTTATATGCACGAGTAGAACACAAAGAGTTGTGGGCGATAATAGTCATACTGTTTACCAGAATGTCATACTTTGATTCGGCGGTATTGTTGGATGAAGCGGCTCAGACCGACATTACGCGTACGCTTACACGAGACCGGTTCTACCGACGTGCTTCGCACACAGGTGGCTAGTGGGTGTTTGTTTCTCCAACTTTAGTTGAATCGAGTGTGACTACGCCCGGTCCTTGTTGAAGGTTAAAACAACAAACTTGACGAAAAATCATTGTGGTTTTGACGTGTAGGTAAGAATGGTTCTTGCTAAGCCCGTAGCATCCACGTAAAACTTGCAACAACAAAGTAGAGGACGTCTAACTTATTTTTGTAGGGCATGTTGTGATGTGATATGGTCAAGTTGTTAATTTATATTTCCTTATATCATGATAAATGTTTATTATTCATGCTATAATTGTATTAACCAGAAACTTGATACATGTGTGAATACATAGACAAAACAAAGTGTCCCTAGTATGCCTCTACTTGACTAGCTCTCTAATCAAAGATGATTAAGTTTCCTGACCATAGACATGCGTTGCCATTTGATGAATGGGATCACATCATTAGATAATGATGTGATGGAAAAGACCCATCCGTTAGCTTATCATTATGATTGTTCAGTTTTATTGCTATAGCTTAGCATTATGATCATTTAGTTTTATTGCTATTACTTTCTTCATGACTTATCCATATTCCTCTAACTATGATATTATGCAACTCCCGAATACCGGGGGAACACTTTGTGTGCTATCAAACGTCACAACATAATTGGGTGATTATAAATATGCTCTACAGGTGTCTCCGATGGTGTTTGTTGAGTTGGCATAGATCGAGATTACGATTTTTCACTCTGAGTATTGGAGAGGTATCTCTGGGCCCTCTCGGTAATGCACATCACTATAAGACTTGCAAGAAATGTGACTAATGAGTTAGTTGCGGGATGATGCATTACAGAATGAGTAAAGAGACTTGCCGGTAAAGAGATTGAACTAGGTATGATGATACCGACGATCGAATCTCGGGCAAGTAACATAACGATGACAAAGGGAATAACGTATGTTGTTATGCGGTTTGATCGATAAAGATCTTCGTAGAATATGTAGGAGCCAATATGAGCATCCAGGTTCCGCTATTGATTATTGACCGGAGATGTGTCTCAGTCATGTCTACATAGTTCTCGAACCCGTAGGGTCCGCATGCTTAACGTTTGATGATGATTTGTATTATGAGTTGTGAGTTTTGGTGATTGAAGTTTGTTCAGAGTCCCGGATGAGATCAGGAGTCTCGAAATGGTAGAGAGGTAAATATTGATATATTGGACGAAGGTATTCAGACAACGGAAAGGTTCCAGGACGTTCCGAATATTTATCGGGGAACCGAGGGGTTATCGGAACCCCCCGGGGAAGTTATGGGCCTTAATGGGCCATAAGGGAGTAGGAGAGAGAAGCCCGCAAGGTGGCACGCGCCCCCCAAGGGAGTCCGAATTGGACAAGGGGGAGGGGGCGCGTCCCCCTCTTTCCTCTCCCTCTCCCTCTCCTTCCCTCTTTCCCCCTCTTGGAATAGGAAAGGGAGTCCAACTAGGATTGGGAATCCTACACTAGTAGAAAAAGGGTCAAACGTGAAGCACATTAGTGCCGGTTTGTATTTGAGCCGGCACTAATGTATACATTAGTGCCGGTTCCAACGGCTAGCCGGGCCGCTTTCATTAGTACCGGTTCATGGCGAACCTTTAGCACCGGTTCGTGCCACGAACCGGTACTAATGAGAGTGGTGGCAGGATGTTGTCAGACTGGGGCCCCTCCAGCCCCTTTAGTACCGGTTCTTGGCACGAACCGGTACTAAAGGTCGTCCTACATAAACCCTTCGTCCACCCGAGCTCGCTCTGTTCTTCCCCTTTCCCCTCTCCTGTCTTTTCTTCCCCTCTTCCTCTCGAGCTCATCACATATTTTGCCCAAAATTTGTCAAGATTTTAAGGCCCCCATCCATTCAAATGATCACAAAGGTTAGCAACTTTGTCCTTTCATCTCTCATTGCTAGATTAGCTCTTGCAATGCTTTATATAGTGATTAATTTGTGAGTTTAGTAATTTGGGAGGATATATATATATATGTGCTAGTATTTGATTTATATGCAATTTGAGGTCAAAAATAACACTTAGTTTGCATATGTAGGTGTGGTTTACTTAGTGCCTTCTAAATCTCCGTCGTAACCACCGTCGATCGCCCGCACCGTCCCGTCATCGGCACCACCTTGTGGTGAGCCTCTTGTTCATGAATTTTTATATAAAAATTGATGTTTGTGTGATTTTGATATATAGTTACTCGTATAATTATCTTACCCGTACGTTGTTTGTTATACATATAGTGCCATGGTTTTGATATCCGTCCCCGTCGGCCCTCGTCCTTGTTATGATTCGGATGTGGTATATATATTCTCTTTTAAAACTAGTTGCATTTCGTGTTTATGACAAATTATGCCCATCAAGTTGACATAGAAATTTTTTCTAGGAGGTATGTGAACCGGAAATTCCAACCGACCCTATTGTCGAGAGGTTAAATTTAGTTGAAAGATAAAACGAGTACTTGAAGGAAAAATTGAAAAGAATTGAGGGGGAGAAGATGGAATTGGAGTTGCATGTTGCCGATGTCGTCGATGATCACAAGATCAAGATGGAGAAAATGCGCTTGAAGATTAGAAAGATTAGAAAATATGCCATCGATAGTGAGGCTTGGTATCATTATGCTGTTGGATCCATTGTTACCTTAGTTGCGATCTTGATCGTATTTGTTGTTGCATTTAAATGCTTTAGCTAGAGAGTTATTTGTTTGTTGCATTTAAGTGTTGTATGAACTTTATGTGTGAACTTGTATTAATTTGGTCTATTCGGTGTTGTGTAATGAAGATGAGCCGGCAATGGATGTACGATGACCGATGCTCTCCCCAGTTCGTTGAGGGCGTGCATACTTTTCTACTTGCGGCTGAGGCAAACAAGCGGGCGGATGGTTTTATGCCTTTTCCATGTGCTCGCTGTAAGAATGGTCACAATTACTCTACGTCAAGAACCATTCACGTCCACCTATTTAAGTCCGGTTTCATGCCCCACTATAATGTTTGGACCAAGCACGGAGAAAGAGGGGTTATGATGGAAGACAATGAAGAAGAAGAGGACGACGACAGCTATCCTGGCCATGGGTTCCCTGAATACGATGATACAACAATGGGGGAAGAAGCTGAGCCGGTAATGCGGGAAGAAGCTGAGCCGGCAATGCGGGAAGAAGCTGAAGAAGAGGCATCAGATGAGCCCGTTGATGATCTAGGTCGGGCCATTGCCGATGCAAAGAGAAACTGCGCAAGTGATTTGGAGAAGAAGAAGTTGCAGCGCATGTTAGAGGATCACAAAAAATTGTTGTACCCGAATTGCGTAGGTGACAAGAAAAAGCTGGGCACCACACTGGAATTGCTGCAATGGAAGGCAGAGAATGGTGTATCTGACAAGGGATTTGGAAAGTTGCTGGTAATGATAAAGGATATGCTTCCAAAGGACAACGAATCGCCCGAGAGTACGTACGAAGCAAAGAAGGCTGTCTGCCCTCTAGGGTTAGAGGTGCAGAAGATACATGCATGCCCTAATGATTGCATCCTCTACCGCGGTGAGTACGAGGATTTGAATGCTTACCCGGTATGTGGTGCATTGTGCTATAAGATCAGCCGCGATGACCCTGGTGATGTCGAGGGCGAGCGCCCCAGGAAGAAGATTCCTGCCAAGGTGATGTGGTATGCTCCTATAATACCACGGTTGAAACGTTTGTTCCAAAACAAAGAGCATGCCAAGGCGATGCGATGGCATAGAGAAGACCGTAAGAAAGACGGAAAGTTGAGAGTACCCGCTGATGGGTCGCAGTGGAGAAAAATCGAAAGAAAGTATGGGAAGGAGTTTGCAGATGACGCAAGGAGCGTATGGTTTGGTCTAAGCGCAGATGGCATTAATTCTTTTGGGGAGCAGAGCAGCAACCATAGCACCTGGCCTGTGACTCTATGTTTGTATAACCTTCCTCCTTGGTTGTGCATGAAGCGGAAGTTCATTATGATGCCAGTGCTCATGCAAGGCCCTAAGCAACCCGGCAACGACATTGATGTGTACCTAAGGCCATTAGTTGAAGAACTCTTACAACTGTGGAATGGAACAGGTGTACGTGCGTGGGATGAGCACATGGGGGAAGAATTTGACCTAAAGGCGTTGCTGTTCGTGACCATTAATGATTGGCCTGCTCTCAGTAACCTTTCAGGACAGACAAACAAGGGATACCGCGCATGCACGCACTGTTTGAACGATACCAATAGTATATATTTGGCTAATTGTAAGAAGAATGTGTACCTGGGACATCGTCGATTTCTTCCGAGCAGGCATCCCGTAAGAAAGAAAGGCAAGCATTTCAAAGGTGAGGCGGATCACCGGACGAAGCCTCGCCACCGTACTGGTGCTGATGTACATGATATGGTCAAGGATTTGAAGGTGGTCTTTGGAAAGGGTCCTGGTGGACAACCTGTTCCGAATGACGCTGACGGACGCGCACCCATGTGGAAGAAGAAATCTATATTTTTGGACCTGCCCTATTGGAAAGACCTAGAGGTCCACTCCGCAATCGACGTGATGCACGTGACGAAGAATCTTTGTGTGACCCTGCTTGGCTTCTTGGGCATGTATGGGAAGACAAAAGATACACCTGAGGCACGAGAGGACCAGCAACGTATGGACGGAAAAGACGGCATACATCAGGGTCATGCAAGCTACGCTCTTACCAAAGAAGAGAAGGAAATCTTCTTTGAATGCCTGCTCAGTATTAAGGTACCGTCTGGCTTCTCGTCGAATATAAAGGGAATAATAAACATGGCAGAGAAAAAGTTCCAGAACCTAAAGTCTCATGACTGCCACGTGATGTAACATCCCAAAATTCTAAATTTTGGAATGTTATAAACAAATAGATAGATTGATTGATTGTTTGATTGATTGCGTGAAATTGAGTGAAATTCGAATTCTTTTTGAAAGTTAAACGAGAGGGAATAAAAGGACTTTCCCAAACTTTCATATTTGCTTTCTGATCTCCATGAATTCAAATACTTTTCAACACAAAACCCCGGAGAGAAGATGACATGACATCTTCCATTTATTTAAATGACAAGGGGTGTTGAAAATATTTGAATTTCATTTGAAAATATTTCCAATTCAGAAACTTTAAGCAACTCAATGATTTTCACGAGAGAAGATAAAATGACTTCCTCAAATTATGAAATATGAGTTGGGAATTTCAAAGAATTAAATTCAAAGTTCTTTTGAATTTATTTTTTTTCAAATTGGAATACATTAGATCATCTTGCATATCTTATTTTCTTGCTTTTTGGTCGATCTTAGAAATTTCACGCAACTCAAGGACCTTCGGAGAGAGTTGGAGATTTCGTTATTTTCATATTTGAGAGTTTTCTCGAATTTGAAAAGAGGATCATTTTATTTATTTATTTCATCTTCAATAATTTTCCCGATATCAAAAATATGAGAGAGGGAATACTATGACTTTCCCAAAATTGAGGAAAAATGAAGATTTAATAAATAGATCAAGTTTTGGTTTTCCGGAGTTTATTCGCATTTTATTTGGATAGGGAAAAATGCGCGTTTTCGAAAATTGCATTTTAGGCCCGGAGACAAGTTCATTTTGTTCGGCTCATTTTTAGGAGTCGGGGAAAATTTACTTTAGGTTTTTCGGAGTTCGTTTAGATCTCTTTTGTTGTTTTTTTTCTGCGCGCGAAAAACCAGTTAATAATAAAAAAAGAGAGCTCCCGCCAGCCCAGCCGGGCCTAAGGCCCAGCCAGCCGGCCTCCTCCCAGCCGCACGCGCGCTAGCGCTAGGTGCCAGCCAGGCGCAGGCAGGCCGCTGCCTCGCCTCTTGTCGCTCGAGGCCAAGTCCCAGCAGGACTTAGGTCGTAGCCCTCCCTTTTTCCTTTGTTTTGTTTTCCTTTTTCCTAATCCTAGTCTATTTCTTGCCCCCTACCCCAAGTCTCCTCACCCCTCACCTATATAAATACCCCCATAGACCCCCCCTCTCCTCACACCAAAAACCCAAACCCCCTCTCCTCCCCAAGCCGCGCCCCACCCCGCGCCCCTCACCCGCGCCGCGCCGCCCTACGCCGCCGCCGCCGAAGCCCTCGCCGGAGATCTCGCCGGAGGTTGCGCGCGTCTCTTTTCCTCGGATCGTTTTCTTCTAATCGTTCCGATTCTTTTCTTCTCTTCTAATTCGTTTTCTTTCGGGTTCTTTTCTAAACCGTTCCGGTTTTCTAGATCGGTTTTTCGTTTCGGTTTCTTTTCCGAAACCCTAGATCGGATTTCCGTTTTCTTTTTTGGTTTCTTTTCCGAAAACCCTAGATCGGTTTTCGTTCTTCTTTCAGACCGTTCGTCTCAACGAACGTGATCACCGATTATTCCCGGTTAACGACGCCCGTTCGTTTAACCGTTCTTCTTTTTCTTCTCGTCGGATTTATTCCGCGATCGCGATCTCAGATCCGATCATCGTTCTAGTTTATCTTCTCGCTCGTTTATCGGAATCAGGTGATTCAAGCGCCTGGAGTTTCGTTTCGAAACCGCCGTTCCATCTAATCAACTTAAATAAGTTTTGCTACTGTAAAATTTTGACCTAGTTCAACTTGCTAGAACCAAGTTGTTCTTCCGCCGTTTGTTTTCGGTTTCTTTGTTCAGTTCCTTCTTTCTTTGCAACCGAAGTTGAACCTCTGTTCGTTTCTCGTTCGAGTTTTACTTGTGCATTAGATGAGTACTTATTGTGTGGTTACTATTGTTTGCTTATGATAGATTGACCGGAGTGTGACGAGTAGATCTATCACGAGTTTTGAGTGCGAATCATCTCATCAACATTGCAGGCAAGTTCCACACTGATCATAACCTTTTCTACAACCCATTTTTATTGGCATTAGATCAATCTCACTCACATTGCATGAATTAGGATCTATTAAATTGTGGGATGGGAGTAGATGAGGTAGTACCTATTACCTGTTTATTATGCCTTTGGGAGTTACTTCTACGTTTGCTTATTATGCCATGCTATGCTAGTAGACGTGGATTGGGTGAGTGATATCCATGACAGATGTGAGTTGATAATTTTAATGGTTTATCTAAGGTGGCAACTTAAACACACATCTGGGTGGATTGAGGCACCTGATGTCTATCAGGACTTGCCTATTTTTTTGGACCGCCACCCAGGCTCAAAGGGATCATAAGATAATTCATGCTAGAAACTTCCGTGTGCAGCCACAAGCCATTATGGGCTCTGGCATAGTTGACTAAGTTGTGCGAACTCTTACAGTGGTAGACTAGTGGGTAGACTAGCAGATGTAGGGGATAGGTGTACCGGTCTACCCACAGTAAGGTGCTAGCGCTTCTGAAAGGCTATGTCTCGGTCATTCCGTTTCTCAAACACGCATGTAGTGCGAAGAAATCCAAAACGGAGGCGATCGAGTCTTGTGGGGAAAAGTGCCAAAACCTCTGCAGAGTGTACAAACTAATCATGATTAGCCGTGTCCCCGGTTATGGACATCTAGTACTTGAATATCATTGTGAATCTCATCATGTTACTTCTAATTAATGTTGATGGGTTTTAATTATTTTTAATTGGGATTGAGAATGCTGTCAACCATTCTCAATGTTTAACAACCACCATGATAGTTAAATAAACTTATTCCTTTGTAGTAGGGAAAAATTGGCTTTACGCAAAAAACCTTATAACCATAGAGCTTTTCCACCAGCCAAATATGCATGTAGTGATAGCCATTGTTCATCATTTTCTCTATGGTGTGAATTTGCCAGTACATTCAATGTACTGACCCGTTTCGGGCTGCAACGTCTTATGTTGCAGGTTTCTTACGACGAGTAAGTGATACGTTAGGGTTACGGTTTCTACACTCAACTTTGCCGTTGGTGTTGATGGGAATCCACAACCTTGTTGCTTCCGCTATTTGGATTGAGGTAATAGTATTTGCGTTACTTTATACATGTGATTTACCTCTGTTATAAATCCTTCGAGTACTGTGTGTGTCAGCATACCGATCCAGGGATGACACGTAAGCACAGAGACTTGACCCATTCAGGTCGGGTCGCTACACGTGATTATGACGCAACTGCTTCCGGTTGCATTGAGGGGGCTTCTACCGAAAAACGTTCGATTAGCCATTGTGAAGCTATGTGCATTTCTCAATGCAATCTCTCAGAAGGTAATCGATCCAGAAATCATACCAAGGTTAGAGAATGATTTGGTGCAATGTCTTGTCAGTTTCGAGTTGGTGTTCCCACCATCCTTCTTCAACATCATGACGCATGTCCTATTTCACCTATGCGAAGAGATTAACGTTTTGGGTCCTGTATTTCTACACAATATGTTCCCCTTTGAGAGGTTCATGGGAGTCTTAAAGAAATATGTTCATAACCGTGCTAAGCTAGAAGGAAGCATCTCCAAGGGCCATCAAAATGAGGAGGTCATTGAGTTTTGTATTGACTTTATTGCTGACCTTAAGCCGATTGGTGTTCCTGAATCGCGGCATAAGGGCAGACTGGATGGAAAAGGCACGCTAGGAGGGGAACAAATAATATGTATGGACGGACATTCTCTCACTGAAGCACACTACACAATTCTACAGAATTCCTCCTTGGTGGCTCCGTATATGGATGAACACAAGAATTTGCTACGCTCCAAACACCCGGAGCGGTCTGATGACTGGATTACACATGAATAAACCAAGAGTTTCGCCATCTGGTTGCAGACACGTACCATGCATGACACCTCTATTGAAGATGACATGTACTTGCTGTCCTAGTTACCATCTTCGAATATAATGACTTTCAAAGGGTACGAGATAAATGGTAATACATTTTACACAATCGCCCAAGATAAGAAGAGCACCAACCAAAACAATGGTGTCCGCTTTGATGCAGAAACCAAGATGGGAAAGGAAACATATTATGGTTATATACAGGACATATGGGAACTTGACTATCGACGTGGTTTGAAGGTCCCTTTGTTTCGATGCAAATGGGTCAATATGACACGAGGCGGGGTAATGGAAGACCCGCAGTACGGAATGACAACAGTGGATCTCAACAATCTTGCGTATGCAGACGAACCATTCGTCCTAGCCAATGATGTGGCACAGGTTTTCTATGTGAAGGACATGTCTACCAAGCCAAGAAAAAGAAAAGATAAGGAAGCGAATGCATCGTACGATGAGCCAAAGCGGCACATAGTTCTTTCTGGGAAGAGAAACATCGTGGGAGTGGATGACAAGACAGACAAGTCAGAAGATTATGAAAAGTTTGATGAAATTGCTCCATTCACAGTGAATATTGACCCGAGCATCCCGTTAAATGATGAAGATTTTCCATGGTTACGGCGCAAAGGGACACACGCGAAGAAAAAGTTTCACACCCAAAGATCTGGGATGTGATCGGCTTCACTATCATCACTTTCTTCTGTGTTTCACACCCAGAAGGGAATCTCTGTAATAGTTAGGGTAGTTAATTATGTGTTTTGGCATTTGAAACGCGAAGAAATTTTATGTGCAAACAAATTCTTTCATGCCTTTACTGATTTTTAAAGTTAAGTTATTCACAAACTAGTGATTCACACTAATTTCAAATAATTCAAAATTTAAACTATTCAAATTTGAAAACTACGGGCACTAACAGAAAGTTTGTAATTTTTTGTACCTAAAGCAAAAATATTCACAAAGAAACTCTAAATACACAAAAAACAACTCAAAAATAAATAAAGCAAAAAAATTAAAAAAAGCCCGCCTACTAGGCCAGAGCGGCCTGCATACGACTAGAAACCCAACCTGTTGTTGGGCCAGGATGCAGGCCCGCAAAGGCCCAGTAGGCCAACAGGGCAGCACAAAACATGTAGGCCCAGTAGGCCTGCTTTGGAGAGGAGCTCGAGAGAGCTACCGCATGGGGGTTTATAAACCAGTGTGGTCGCCCCTCGGCTAGCGAGGTGGGACTAAACTTGCGCACCGCACCTGCGCCAATGCACCCCCTTTAGTACCGGTTCATGGCACCAACTGGTACTAAAGGGGGGCCTTTAGTACCAGTTGGAGCCACCAACCGGTACTAAAGGGGGTGCGGTTCCCGCCGCTTGGCCTGGCCAAAACAGGCCTTTAGTACCGGTTGGTGGCTCCAACCGGTACTAAAGGTGCCTTCTATATATACAACACTTACGAAAATTTCATTCTCCCTCTGTTTCTTCCTCTCTTTCCCCATTGAAGCACCGCCCACGCGCCCCGATCGATCGACACCGTCGCCGTCGCCGCCCCCGTCCCCGTCGCCGCCCTTGTCTCCGTCGCCGCCCAGGGCCCGTCCCCGTCGCGCCGTCCCCGTGTCGCCGCCCCCGCGTCACGCCCCGGCCCGTCGCCGCCCCCGGCCGTCGCCTCGCCGTTGCCCCGCTGTGAGCTCTCCCCCTCTAACCCCTCTCCCTCGCCCCGGCGGCCACCATGGGCGCCGCCCCTCCCCGATCCCATACACACACACAAGCATGATGAACACACACACACACACGTACATATGTATGAATTAATGCATGTATATATAAGTATATACGTATTTTGTATGTTTAATTAGTTTAGATTTTTTAGATTATTATTTTTTCACTAGTATATATGTATGAATGCATGTTAGATGGATATAATTAGTGTTTAATTAGTATGGAAATTTTTTATATAATGTTGTTTTTTAGTTTTTTAATGGATGTATAAAAGTTGTGTTTTCTGTTTTTAGTGTTAGATGCTTAATTAGTATGAAATAGCATATAGAATTTTGACATATGCAATGATAGCATAATTAGTGTTATATAGAAATGTTAGAAATTTTAGTTATCAAAATCCAATCATTAAAAGAATGTTACTTTTTGCGGGCATATAGCTAGTATTTGTTCTCGACGATGCCCGGCCCGCATCCTCGCCGTCGACCCATCCACGACGACGTCCGACTGACCCATGTCCGGGACTGGGCTCCGCCGGGCTGGCACTGGGAGGTGCTGCCTGGAGGTGCGTGCCGCTTGATGAGGAACCCGGCCCCGGGTCCCGTCGTCGACCCTGATCTCATTTGGTGGCGTTCGTGTGGGCCAGTTTCGGTGCGGAGGGAGCCGGCCCCGCCGGAGGTGGTACGTCGCCGTGTCAGGGAGGAGGACGAGCACGTCCATCGCTACATGGTTGCGTTAGAGGGTGGCAGGTTCTCCAATACCTGGCAGTTTCTTCAGGGATCTCATTTCAGCTATGATCCTGTGAGGGTTCCGTCTCTTTGGGTGTCCACCGCCCGTGATGTACTCGATATATAATATTCAAGACGATGTATTCGAGATTATATATTATTTGAGACGATGTATTCGAGATTATATCTATTATTCGAGACGATGTATTCGAGATTATATCTATTATTCGAGACGATGTATTCGAGATTGTATCTATTATTTGAGACGATGTAATTTGAATACTAAATTGTTTTATATTTCTTTTGGCATAGTTAAATAAAAGCTATGGCGGACAATACCGACAGAGAGGGAGAACAGACCATGTTCGATATAATACGCGGGCCAGATGATGATCAGAATGAAGAAGATTATGACGGCTCCGAATTTCTAAACAACACCGGAGAGGGTGATATGATATTCGATCGCGACGACCGAATTGATGAAGTCATGAACTACGATTATGACAACACCGGAGAGGTATATATATTTATATAAGCAGGCATCTGGTGATCATCACATGTTTTAAATGAGTTGAAGATATATTAACGAATCGATCTTTCTTCTTTCAGCCATCCGGATCGAGCAAATCTTCAGGCAACAGGACGAAACGAGGCCCGAACAAAAAGTTGAAGGAGGGCGTAAAGTATAATATCGAGGCAATCAAACCTAATGGCGAACCATTAGCGCCTAAGAAGATTGCGGACAAGTTCGTTCGTCAGTGCGGAGTTCTTGTGAAGGACCAACTCCCGATCTCCCTTCAAGAATGGAGAGAGCCAGCAAAGCCACGTCCAGATCTTACTTTTGTCGACGACAGACAAAAAAATCTACTTTGGGATACTCTCATGGAACATTTCACCCTACCAGATCATTTCATAGAAGCAGATGTGCAGAAAGTCAAGGACGCTGCTCTTAGGAAGATGGCGGTTGCATTCAAGAACCACAAGAATCGTGAATGGGACAAGTATGTCAAGGGAGGAAGGAAGACTCCAGTATTCAAGGGAACACTAGAGAAGCAAAGTGCTCATTGGGACGATTTCGTGAAATTCAAGGATTCGGAATTATCTAAGGAACGGTCCAGAATAAACAAGGCCAATGCCGCAAAAAGGATAAGTTCCATAAGCTGGGGCCAGGTGGCTATGCGGTGGGAATGCCTAAGTGGGATAAGTCAAAGAGATGCTGGATGCAGGTGTCACTCCAGAAACATTGAGCTGGCCCCCCAGGTGCAGGACTTGGTTCTATGCGCATGGGGGGGAGTTGGACCCGAAGACAAGCAAAGTTTCGAAGAAGGCATGTCTGGACGGAGCCGAAGATAAGCTACTTGTTGCAATAGAAGAGGCTCGATCGGGGTTGTTCGAGCCTAACAGAGAGAATGACGAGCTTACGCGTGCCCTGGGAAATCCTGAACACCCAAGAAGAACACGAGGCATGGGCGCTATTCCGTGGTATGAGGGGTTTTCGGACTGGAACGCCGACTACAGAACCCGTGCGAGAAAGAAGATTGCGGAGGAGAAGAAGAGGAAGATGGAGGAGGAGCAGAGGAAGCTAGACTATGAACGCCTTCAAGGCCTCAAATCAGCGCACGCAGACTTGGTAGTCAAATTCTAGCGGCAGCAGGAGCAGATCGACTCACTTAGCCAGCAAAGGGGGTCTCAGCAGCTGCAGCAGCTAGCGGATGATCCAGCATTGGATACCACCGCCCCATCCATGCCGAGAAGCAGCGTGGGTTCCGCCCCGTTTGATGCAATGCTGGATAGATACCCCGTGGATGACATCGCGGAGAACACTAACTGCAAGCTACACTTCAAAATTAAGAACATATCCTTGAAGGTGGCGGATGGCGTTGCTTATACAAATCCCCCCCGATGCAACCTTCCATTGCAACCCGATTCCAGCAGGCTATGCTCGTGTCGTGGTTGATGAGGTGGTGGACCAATATTCGGGGCTAGAGCTTGACATTCCTATAGGTGACGAGGAGCACACACTCGGAGATGCCAAACATCATATCATCCTATGGAGAAAGGATTGCATCATCTTTTGAAGGCCACTGACACCGCGTCACCCGACTCCTCATCGAAGTCCGCCACCGAGTCAGCAGACTCCCGCTCTTCCAAGTCCACCAACGCGTGAGGCCACTCCTCCTCCTCCAAGTCCGGCAAAGTGTCAGGCCACTCCTCCTCCAAGTCCGACACAACGTCAAACGTCCACTCCTCCTCCAAGTCCGGCACAACCTCAGGCCACTCCTCCTCCAAGTCCGGCACAGCTTCAGGCCACTCCTCCTCGTCCATCTCAGCCCCGTCAGCCGTCTCCGCCGCCTCAGCAATCGCAGAAGAGACACCCCGCAGCTATGGTGCGTAGCGGTACGAGTCGAGGTCATAGTACAGGAAGTACAGGCGGAGGCAAGCGATATAAATATGGTCCAAACCTCACTACTCCTCTTCCTGAGAGGGCTTACGACAGGACCGAGGAGCAAACCAATGCCATAGTGCGGGCAGAAGTCGACGCCCATTTTGGACCGAAACCGCCACCGCCGCCAAGGGAGAAAGTGCCTGTGGAAGTAGTTGACCACTTCATTCGTATGGCTCAACCACCAGCTCCTAAGCCTGTTGACACAGACTATGAGCGCCACATCAGGAAGTTACATCGACAACGTCTACAGAAGGAGGCGAGCTCGAGTTCGAGCAAACAACAAGCAGGTGTCAAAAAATGCGGCAAAACCGTTGCCCAGCTGGGAAAACAGGCGGCGCAATCGACCCCCCTGCTTGTTGTGCCGCCAACAACACATGACAGTACGCGCGCCCAATATTATTGTGGGCAAACAGTTTACGTTCCCAAGGTGGGCGATGTGGTAATAACCTAGGAGCATATAATGCAGGCTGAAACTCTCAAAATCACTGTTGGACAACTCCTCAAGATCGAGGACATGCCTGTGCTTACAGAGGAGGAAATAAAACGGAAATATGCCCGGGGCCAACCTTTGGTCAAGCCAGAAGAGGTCAAGAAGCTCCCAACGAGAATGTATGAATTGCATCAATGGTACATGGACATTACCAAGAGATCCGATCGAGAGTCCCTCATGGTGCAAGTCAAGAAGGATCATTACTACCATGAGAAACCCGTGACCGTTGAGTATTCTGAACTGTTTCAGTTATACAATCAAGACGCACTCGACAAATCTATCGTCAGTTGCTATTGTCTGTAAGTGATTTCTTTCTGTAATTTAAGTCTCAAGCTAGCTGTAGTGATCCTTTTGATCAATCATTACCTGTAATTATCCTCACTATATTCTTTTCTGTGGTATTATGCAGGATGAAGATGTATGAAATGAGAAAAGGTGGACGCTATGGCATTGGGTTGATTGACCCAAACACCGTTAATGAATACACATGGAAAATAAACAAGCATCATGAAAAGTAGGTAGAGGACAGCATGCTAGAGTTCTTGAAGTGCCTCAAATACAATGAAGATATACTACTTCCTTACAACTTCCAGTGAGTCACACTTTCTTGTACTACAAATTCTCTGTTTTTGCCTACTAGCTAGCTACATGTTTTTGCTTACATATGCCCGCTTAATTAAGACATGCAAACGTGTGTGCATGCAGATTTCACTGGATCTTGTGTATCATTAAAGTTGACACCGGAACAGTTCAAATACTGGACTCACTACTCAAAGCAAATAGTGACTATAACATCTTGTTTGGGATAGTCAACAGGTAATTTCAATCATTATTAACTATATATCTCGGCCTATTTAGTTCGTCATTTCATGATATGAGCTATTTAATAACCCGTTTATTCATTTTCTTTGTCGGCGGGCAGGGCTTGGGAAAGGTTCATCAGCGTCACGGAAGGCGAATGGAAATGACAGCCGAAATGGTTTCGACCCAAGGTAAGTAATTAAGTAGTACTAGCTAGCTAGCTGCCATCTCTTTAATTATCATGCTTGATTAATTATTATCTGATCAAATTAAATTCCATTCTCGTAATAAAGGCCCTGAAGCAGGCGCAGGGGACTGATCTGTGTGCATTCTGCATTTGCGAGAACATTCGCATGATGGCGTCCGAAAGGAGCAGATCTCAAAGACAGGAATGGGTATGCTTGTCAGAACACTATTAACAATTTTTACACCATTATCGATATCTAGTCACACGACTAATGCACATGCATATTGATCTCCTTCTTAACAGTTCAAAGAGGTGTGGGACAAGCTCCTAGAAACGGAGCGCGTAGAAGCACTTCAAGAGGAAATAGCGGGATTTTTGCTTGACCAGGTCATAAATCCGAAGGGAGAATACTATTACCTGCTACCGCCCCCATCGACCAGGTCATGAACCACTTCCAATTGTCATCGTGCTCCGAAGGCACCAATTAGGCTAATGCCACTGGCTCCGAAGGCAACATGCATATGTAGGAGAAATTGTATATAGCTATACATGTGTGTATGTGTGAATTAATATGGTGGTTTGTGAGACATTGATGATATATATATGATTGGTTCTACTAGAAATTCTATTTTTATATATATATGCATAACGTGTACAATGTGTAGTATCGTAAAATACCAGCAAACGAAAAAGAATTAAAATGGAAAACACAAAATTAAATGAAAAAGAAATCATAAAACCAAAACCCCCCCAAACATTTTAGTACCGGTTGGTGTTACCAACCGGTACTAAAGGGCTCCCGGCCCCCGGAGCTGGCTCGTGCCACGTGGTTGCCCTTTAGCACCGGTTCGTGCTGAACCGGTACTAAAGGGGGGGGGCTTTAGTGACCACACTTTAGTGCCCGTTATGGAACCAGCACTAAAGGGCCTTACGAACCGGTGCTATTGCCCGGTTCTGCACTAGTGCTAGTTGGACTCCCCCTTGGCGCGCCCCCTCATGACCACCGGCCTCCTCCCTCTCCTCCTTGATATACGGGGGCGGGGGGCACCCCAAAGGCACATCAATTGTCCCTTAGCCGTGTGCGGTGCCCCCTCCACAGTTTACCACCTCGGTAATATTGTCGTAGTGCTTAGGCGAAGCCCTGTGCAGATCACATCACCAACACTGTCGCCACATCATCATGCTAACGGAACTCTCACTCGATTCTCTACTGGATCAAGAGCTCGAGGGACGTCATCGTTCTGAATGTGTGCTGAACACAAAGGTGCCGTATGTTCGGTACTTGGATCAGTTGGATCGTGAAGACGTTCGACTACATCAACCGCGTTAACATAACGCTTCCGCTTTCGGTCTACGAGGGTACATGGACACACTCCCCCCTCTCCTTGCTATGCATCTCCTAGATAGATCTTGCGTGATCGTAGGATTTTTTTTGAATTACTACGTTCCCCAACAGTGGCATCCGAGCCAGGTCTATGCGTAGATTATATGCATGAGTAGAACACAAAAGAGTTGTGGGCGATAATAGTCATACTACTTACCACCAACGTCTTACTTTGATTTGGCGGTATTGTTGGGAAGCGGCCCGGACCGACATTACATGACCGCGTTCATGAGACTGGTTCTACCGACGTGCTTTGCACACAGGTGGCTGGCAGGTGTCTTTTTCTCCAACTTTAGTTGAATCCACTTTGACTATGGCTGGTCCTTGTTGAAGGTTAAAATAGCACACTTGACGAAAAATCGTTGTGGTTTTGATGCATAGGTAAGAATGGTTCTTGCTTGAAGCCTGTAGCAGCCTCATAAAACTTGCAACAACAAAGTAGAGGACGTCTAACTTGTTTTTGCAGGGCATGTTGTGATATGATATGGTCAAGACGTGATGAGATATAAATTGTTGTATGAGATGATCATGTTTTGTAGAATTTATCGGCAACTGGCAGGAGCCTTATGGTTGTCGCTTTATTGTATGAAATGCAATCACCATGTAATTGCTTTACTTTATCACTAAGCGGTAGCGATAGTCGTAGTAGTCGTAGAAGCAATAGTTGGCGAGACGACAACGATGCTACGATGGAGATCAACGTGTCAAGCCGCTGACGATGGAGATCATGACGGTGCTTTGGAGATGGAGATCAAAGGCACAAGATGATGATGGCCATATCATGTCACATATTTTGATTGCATGTGATGTTTGTCCTTTATGCATCTTATTTTGCTTAGTACGGCGGTAGCATTATAAGATGATCCCTCACTAAATTTCAAGGTATAAGTGTTCTTCCTGAGTATGCACTGTTGCTATAGTTCGTCGTGCCGAGACACCACGTGATGATCGGGTCTAATAAGCTCTATGTTCACATACAACGGGTGCAAGCCAGTTTTGCACTTGTAGAATACTCAGGTTAAACTTGACGAGCCTAGAATATGTAGATATGGCCTCAGAACACTAAGACCAAAAGGTCGAACGTGAATCATATAGTAGATATGATCAACACAGTGATGTTCACCATTGAAAACTACTCCATCTCACGTGATGACCGGACAAGGTTTAGTTGATATGGATCACATGATCATTTAGATAACTAGAGGGATGTCTATCTAAGTGGGAGTTCTTTAGTAATATGATTAATTGAACTTTTATTTATCATGAACTTAGTACCTGATAGTTTTTTTGCATATCTATGTTGTTGTAGATCAATGGCCCGTGCTACCATTCCCTTGAATTTTAATGCGTTCCTAGAGAAAGCTAAGTTGAAATATTATGGTAGCAACTACATGGACTAGGTCCGTAACTTGAGGATTATCCTCATTGCTGCACAGAAGAATTACGTCCTGGAAGCACTGCTAGGTGCAAGACCCACTACAGAGCAAAGCTGATGACTACTCGATAGTTCAGTGTGCCATGCCTACGGCTTAGAATCGGGACTTCAAAGACATTTTGAACGTCATGGAGCATATGAGATGTTCCAGGAGTTAAAGTTAATATTTCAAGCAAATGCCCGAGTTGAGAGATATGAAGTCTCCAACAAGTTCTACAGCTGCAAAATGGAGGAGAATAGTTCTGTCAGTGAATACATACTCAAAATGTTCAGGTACCATAACCACTTGACTCAGCTGGGAGTTAATCTTCCTGATGATGGTGTCATTGACAAAGTTCTTCAATCACTGCCACCAAGCTATAAAGGCTTCGTGATGAACTATAATATGCAAGGGATAGAAAAGACAATTCCTGAGCTCTTCGTGATGCTAAAGGCTGCGGAGGTAGAAATCAAGAAGGAGCATCAAGTGTTGATGGTGAACAAGGCCACTATTTTCAAGAAAAAGGGCAAAGGGAAGAAGGGGAACTTCAAGAAGAACAACAAGCCAGTTGCTGCTCAAGGGAAGAAGCCCAAGTCTGGACCTAACCCTTAAATTGAGTGCTTGTACTGCTAAGGGACTGGTCACTAGAAGCGGAACTGCCCCAAGTATTTGGTGGATAAGAAGGATGGAAAAGTGAAAGGTATATTAGATATACATGTTATTGATGTGTACCTTACTAATGCTCGTAGTAGCGCCTGGGTATTTGATACTGGTTCTGTTGCTCATATTTGCAACTCAAAACAGGGGCTACATATTAAAATAAGATTGGCTAAGGACGAGGTGACGATGCGCATGGGAAATGGTTCCAAAGTCGATGTGATCGCCGTCGGCACACTACCTCTACATCTACCGTCGGGATTAGTTTTAGACCTAAATAATTGTTATTTGGTGCCAGCGTTGAGCATGAACATTATATCTGGATCTTGTTTAATGTGATATGGTTATTCATTTAAATCAGAGAATAATGGTTGTTCTATTTATATGAGTAATATCTTTTATGGTCATGCACCCTTCATGAGTGGTCTATTTTTACTAAATCTTGATAGTAGTGATACACATATTCATAGTATTGAAGCCAAAAGATATAAGTTTAATAATGATAGTGCAACTTATTTGTGGCACTACCGTTTAGGTCATATTGGTGTAAAGAGCATGAAGAAACTCCATGCTGATGGAATTTTGGAATCACTTGATTATGAATCACTTGATGCTTGCGAACCATGCCTCATGGGCAAGATGACTAAGACTCCGTTCTCCGGAACAATGGAGCGAGCAACAGACTTATTGGAAATAATACATACTGATGTATGCGGTCCGATGAGTGTTGATGCTCGCGTTGAGTATCGTTATTTTCTGACCTTCGCAGATGATTTGAGCAGATATTGGTATATCTACTTGATGAAACATAAATCTGGAACATTTGAAAAGTTCAACAAATTTTAGAGTGAAGTGGAAAATCATCGTAAGAAGAAAATAAAGTTTCTACTATCTGATCGTGGAGGAGAATATTTGAGTTATGAGGTTGGTCTTCATTTAAAACAATGCGGAATAGTTTTGCAACTCATGCCACCCGGAACACCATAGCGTAATGGTATGTCCGAACGTCATAATCGTACTTTATTAGATATGGTGCGATCTATGATGTCTCTTACTAATTTACCTCTATCGTTTTGGGGTTATGCTTTAGAGACGGTTGCATTCACGTTAAATGGGGCACCATCTAAATCCGTTGAGACGACTCCATATGAACTGTGGTTTGGCAAGAAATCCAAGTTGTCATTTCTTAAAGTTTGGGGTTGCGATGCTTATGTGAAAAAGCTTCAACCTGATAAGCTCAAACCCAAATAGGAGAAATCTGACTTCATAGGATACCCAAAGGAGACTGGTGGGTACACCTTCTATCACAGATCCGAAGGCAAGATATTCGTTGCTAAGAATGGATCCTTTCTAGAGAAAGAGTTTCTCTCGAAAGAAGTGAGTGGGAGGAAAGTAGAACTTGACGAGGTAATTGTACCTGCTCCCTTATTGGAAACTAGTTCATCACATAAATCAGTTCCAATGATTCCTACACCAGTCAGTGATGAAACTAATGTTGATGATCATGAAACTTCTGATCAAGCTACTACAGAACCTCGTAGGTCAACAAGAGTAAGATCTGCACCAGAGTGGTACGGTAATCCTGTTTCGAAAGTCATGTTACTTGACCATGACGAACCTATGAACTATGAGGAAGCGACCATGAGCCCAGATTCCGTGAAATGGCTTGAGGCCATGAAATCTGAGATGGGATCCATGTATGAGAACAAAGTGTGGACTTTGGTTGACTTGCCCGATGATCAGCAAGCCATAGAGAATAAATGGATCTTCAAGAAGAAGATTGACGCTGACGGTAATATTACTATCTACAAAGCTCGACTTGTTGTGAAAGGTTTTCGACAAGTTCAAGGAGTTGACTACGATGAGACCTTCTCACCCGTAGCGATGCTTAAGTCCGTCCGAATCATGTTAGCAATTGCCGCATTTTATAATTATGAAATTTGGAAAATGGATGTCAAAAGTGCATTCCTTAATGGATATCTTAAAGAAGAGTTGTATATGGTGCAACTAGAAGGTTTTGTCGATCCAAAAGGTGCTAACAAAGTGTGCAAGCTCCAGCGATCCATTTATGGACTGGTGCAAGCCTCTTGGAGTTGGAATATACGCTTTGATAGTGTGATCAAAGCATATGGTTTTATACATACTTTTGGAGAAGCCTGTATTTACAAGAAAGTGAGTGGGAGCTTTGTAGCATTTCTGATATTATATGTGGATGACATATTGTTGATCGGAAATGATACTGAATTTCTGAATAGCATAAAGGATACTTGGATAAGAATTTTTCAATGAAAGACCTCGGTGAAGCTGCTTATACATTAGGCATCAAGATTTATAGAGATAGATCAAGACGCTTAATTGGACTTTCACAAAGCACATACCTTGATAAAGTTTTCAAGAAGTTCAAAATGGATCAAGCAAAGAAAGGGTTCTTGCCTGTGTTACAAGGTGTGAAGTTGAGTCAAACTCAGTGCCCGACCACTGCAGAAGATAGAGAGAAAATGAAAGTCATTCCCTATGCTTCAGCCATAGGTTCTATCATGTATGCAATGTTGTGTACCAGACTTGATGTATGCCTTGCTATTAGTTTAGCAGGGAGGTACCAAAGTAATCCAGGTGTGGGTCACTGGATAGCGGTCAAGAACATCCTGAAATACCCGAAAAGGACTAAGGATATGTTTCTCGTTTATGGAGGTGACAAAGAGCTCGTCGTAAACGGTTACGTTGATGCAAGCTTTGACACTAATCCGGATGACTCCAAGTCACAAACCGGATACGTATTTTTATTGAATGGTGGAGCTGTCAGTTGGTGCAGTTCCAAGAAGAGTGTCGTGGCGGGATCTACGTGTGAAGTGGAGTACATTGCTGCTTTGGAAGCAGCTAATGAAGGAGTCTGGATGAAGGAGTTCATATCTGATCTAGGTGTCATACCTGGTGCATCGGGTCCAATGAAAATCTTTTGTGACAATACTGGTGCAATTGCCTTGGTAAAGGAATCCAGATTTCACAAGAGAACCAAGCACATCAAGAGACGCTTCAATTCCATCCGTGATCAAGTCAAGGAGGGAGACATAGAGATTTGAAAAATACATACAGATCTGAATGTTGCAGACTCGTTGACTAAGCCTCTCTTATGAGCAAAACATGATCAACACCAAGACTCCATGGGTGTTAGAATCATTACAATGTAATCTAGATTACTAACTCTAGTGCAAGTGGGAGACTGAAGGAAATATTCCCTAGAGGCAATAATAACGTTGTTATTTATATTTCCTTATAACATCATAAATGTTTATTATTCATGCTAGTATTGTATTAACCGGAAACTCAGTACATGTGTGAATACATAGACAAACAGAGTGTCACTAGTATGCCTCTACCTGACTAGCTCGTTAATCAAAGATGGTTAAGTTTCCTAGCCATGGACAAGAGTTGTCATTTGATGAACGGGATCAGATCATTAGAGAATGATGTGATTGACTTGATCCATCCGTTATCTTAGCACTATTATCATTTAGTTTTTTGCTATTGCTTTCTTCATAACTTTTACATGTTCATATGACTATGAGATTATGCAACTCCCGAATACCGAAGGAACACTTAGTGTCGTGGTTTTGTCACGGCAGATGTCCTAGAGAAAGGACTTAGTCGTGGAGCCATCGCTACGAGTTAGCTTGAAGGGGTTAAAGCGGACACAAGGACGCAAGAGAGTTTATACTAGTTCGGCCCCTTCAATGAAGGTAAAAGCCTACGTCTAGTTGTGATGGAATTGATGGGTGTTTCGATGACTAGGGAGCAAATAAGTTTCGCCTATGTCTCAAGTTGTTATCTGTCCTTGAACTGCCGCTGGGTCGTCCCCTTATATACATGGGTGACGCCCGTTGGTTTACAGAGTCCCGATACCGGCTCATAGATGCGTCCGGTTCGGTCTCCACTATTCCTAACTTATAACACAAGTTACATACCGACGCCGGTTTATAGCTATAGGCCTTAAACTGATTATGGGCCTTTAGCCCTCATCTGCCCTCATGGGCTTTTATCACACTCAACTACTGATGAATTTAACCCGGCTTGTCCTGGCCGGTTTACGCCCAGTAGTAATATCCCCAACATTAGGCCCCAAATTGATTTGAACAGGTTCATGTCAATCCTTAGCAAAAATCTTCATCTTCAACATCTTCTTGTATTTTGTTGAACCGCCGTGATGTCATCTTCTCTGCTCGCAATAGACCGGTGTGACGTCACTGGTTATAAAGAACCTTATCTTGTTAACAAGCCTGCGACAATTAAGGTCGCAGCTTTGTTTCCAAACTCGCGGCTCCTTGATTCTCGCGCCTGACATATCCCTTTCTTTATAAATAGGACCGAAGGGTCATTTCCTTTCTCTTTCCCTCCGACCCCTTCTGCTTCATCTTCCTCGCGTCGCCCAGCTTCGGAGCTCCGCCGCCACCGTCGACCTCTGCATCAACCTTGGCCGCTGCATCAACCTGAGCACACCAGAGCATCGCGGCGTCCTTCCGCTTCTTCCTCAGCTCCGGTAAATCTTCTTTCCTTTCCCCCGCAGATCTGTTCTAGGGTTTCCTCGTTCGTCGAAGTTCATCGAGACTCTGGCGCTGTTCTTCCTTTGTTTCTTCTTTAGCCCATGAATAAAACTTCAAACCTGATGTATTCTCCGTAATGGCTTATCTTCTGTTACCAAAGCAAACCTTTATGCGCATGAAACACTGATCTGGTCCCTTGTGAATTGCTTTGAGATCGACCTTTTAGGTCTAAATCCTTTTATTTTCCTGTCTTACGGTAGATCCAAAATTTCACTGCGACCTTATGAAATCTGTTTTTACCTTCCTTAGTCATTCTTGCCTTAGATCTGTATCCTCTTTACCACATAGGCGGTTCACCTTTGAAAAAGCAATCTATCATATATCATTAGTCCCCTTGTTGAACCGCCGGGATGCTGTTGCTTCATAAACTCCGGTTTAGATAGATCTGCTTCTGGTTTAACATTGCACATATCAATGTACTTTGTAGATTTCATCATGGCCAAGCAAGTGTATGAGTGCAATTGGGTCCCTTCTCGCATCATAGAGGATCAACTGGATGATTTAGTCCTGATTGGCGCCTTGGGCAGCAAAGACACCGTCCATTGGAGGGCTCCTGGCAAAGAATGCCCCCCCATACCTCGAGAAGGAGAGGTTGTTGTTTTCGTAGACCACTTAGCCTGGGGTTTTAAACCGCCCGGTTCTAAATTCTACCGGGATGTTCTAGCTGATTTTCAACTCCATCCGCAAGACACTGGCCCCAACTCTGTTACAAATATGTGCCACTTCCAAGTGCTCTGTGAGGTGTTCTTTCAAGAGGAGCCCACAGTGGAATTATTCAGAGATCTTTTCCATCTAAACCGCTGTACTGAGTTTACTGATGGCTCTAATACGGAGTTGGGTGGCATGTCGATTCAAAAAAGGAAAGAGGTCACATACCCTCACGCCAAGCTGCATAGTCACCCCAAGGAGTGGAATCAGACATGGTTCTACTGCAAAGATACCTCCCCTGATGGTGAGAATCCCTTGCCTGGCTTTCGTCCGGAGCGGCTCAGCAATACCCATCCTTTTCCTCAACGATTGACTGCCCAGGAGAGAAGCAAATATGCTCCTCAGCTATCAAAGCTCAGAGCCTTTATGGCCAACGGTTTAACAGGGGTTGACCTTGCTCGCTGTTGGATATCATGGAGCATACTGCCCCTTAGTCAGCGCTCCGGTTTGATGTGCGAATATACAGATAGTGTGGATGACCCACTGCGACATCCAAGACTCCAGCTCTCCGGTGAAGAAATCACAGAGGCTGTGCGTAAGATACTGAATGAACCGGAGCACATCTGCGCTAGAACCGGCCTGCTTCCCTTCTGTGCCACCAACAAACCGCCAGCTGTAAGACTTTGACTTTTCTCTTTGCTGAATCTGTTATTGATATGTCTGGTCATTGTTTTTAATATCAGTGTCTGCATAACCAGGGCGATGATCCGTTTTGGAGCAAAAAGCTGCCGCAGGAGAAACCAGAGAAAACAGATAAACCGGAAAGAGCAACCCGGCAAAAAACTAAAGCTGTGAAGAAGACTGCCCACTGGAAAAGAACCACTGCATCTTCTAATCCGGCCCCTGATGACGAGGTGGATAATACGGACTTTGAGGTAGAGCTTGACTCACTTGGTTTATTTTTCATGCATCTTATTGATGATGATATTTGTCAGGACGATGCCGAAGCCAGCCATGCGGATGTTGCAGAGGTAATTATTCTCTCTTCCGATTCAGAAACTTTGCCTTCACAAAAAATCCGTCAGGCAAACCGGAAAGTTAAATTTTCTCATCCTCTTGCTTATTTGGATCCTAAACTTCTTATGAAGACTCAACAACATGAAGCTCGCCGCACCACCCGGCATAGCGGCCAGGTAGTTACCTCCGCCGGTTTACCGAACAGTCCGGTCCGGAAACGTCATTCCGAGGTCTCTAATTCGCTTGTCAGTGCTTGTCCTAAAGCGGGCTGCTTTCGTCAACCTCTTAATCCGTCTGACTCCGATTATCAGGTTATTTCCCACTCATGTTCTGGCGAGTCATCGGCTACTCAGCTCCCACCGCTCAAAACGGTGCTTGGGTAAGCTATATTTATTGTGATGTTTGCAGTATATTGCCTTAGAACATATGCTGTATTTAATTTTGTTATTCTTCTCAGGGCCAAACCTAGGCCGAGCAAGAAGGCCCGTCTGAATAAAGCGGCCAAAGAAGACGTCATTCTTGAACCAGGCACCACACCCAATCTTGAAGTGGCTATTCCTGAGGATATTCCCAATGATCCACCGCAGCCAGATGATGATCTTACTGCTGAGGAAAGACCTACTAATACCTCAGGTCCTATCCATCAGCCCACAGGTTCCCTCCGGGTTGAAAGCTCCACTGGTCCCGCAAAACCTACTGACAAGCCAACAGCTCCAGTGCAAACCGGCGGTACCAATGATGATGAAGTTGTCATTACTGGCACTGGCCATACTGAGCCAAGCAATCCTGTCGCTTTATCCAAACATTCTGCCAAGGAAGAATTAGCTGCTTTTGGCAAAGGCAAGTGGAATGCTGATCTGACGGCTTACGCTGCTCTGAACGCCCAAGATATCCATTCCGGCTATCTGAACCGGCTGTATACCAGCCGTGACTATGAAGCCGGTCTGGTTAACATGATGAAGGATAAATATGAGGTAGCTTCCATATGCTCCTTCCTGCTTGTATGCTTTCATTCTTGCTGACTCTTCCTAGCCCCTAAGGGCCAATTTGAAATATCCTTTCAAACCGGGACTTAATAATATGAATCTCGATGCTTTGAAATTTGCTGATGTAGTCCCCAAGGGCCGGTTCAACTTAGCGTAGTTAAACCGGTACTTTAGGTAATTGAAACTGCCGCATCAGAATACATATGATCAAATAGCCATTAGCCCCCAAGTGCCAAGTTGAATACTTGTATTGAGCTTGGGACTTTGTAAACAATTGAAAGATGAAGATCGAATATGCATTAGCCCCCAAGTGCTAAGCGCATAACTTGTTATGTGGTTGGTACTTGAATCCTTCTACCGATTTGTTGAAACATATATCTGTATGCCTGCAGGTGGAGCTGAAGGCGAAAGAAAGCCAAGTCATCGATCTGCGAGAAAACATGAAAACCCAACAGGCTGAAACCTCCAAGGCAAAAGAGGAATTGGCCAGTGCCTTAAGCGCCATGGAACAACTTAAGGAGAACTTCAAGAAGAAACGGGCGGATTGGGCCACTGAAAAGTCCGCTTTGATCAAACGAGCAGAGGATGCCGAGGCTGCACTGAAACTAGTGACGGATGAACCGACCAGCATAAAGCAGCACGTTCATGCCATGACTACTGCTATCTTTGGTAAGCCAGCTTGCCTTCTGAATTGGTTCTGCCTTCTTACAGAGTCGCTGGTTTATTAACCTTTTATGGTATTTCAGGGACACGCATTGGTCACTTGGGGTCAGATGTGCGGAAGAAATTGAAAGCCGCCTATACCTTGGTTGAACAATTGTATACTGGTGCCCAGCGGATCATTTGTACCGCGTCTCATAACAAACTGGCACCCACTTTGATTCAGGATACTTTGATGAAACTGTCAGTGCTTCCTGCCCGGGTTGAAGAGCTGAAGAAATCTGCTGCTCGAACCGGTGCAATCAATGCTTTAATTCGGGCAAAAGCCTGGGTGCCGGATTTTGATCCTATTGAAGCGGCTCAAGGTTATCCCAGTTTGAAGGAAGACGAGTCAGAATTTGGTGAAGCGGATCTGCGAGCCATAAACCGGGAGGTACGTCCGTTAGCTTGTCAACTGGCTGAGGAAGCAGATTTGTCTCATTATCAAGCCCAATATGACAACCAGAACAAGCGAATAGCTGCACCAATCCATGAATCGGAAAACCTGATCCCTCCAATCCGTAAGCATACTTACGCTCTCGATATTGACCCGTCTTCACTAATCCATGACGAAGCTGTTTTTCAAGCATTGATGGGAATCGACTAGACAACTGTGGATTTTCAGCCACTGGGTAGAGAAACGGAAGCTGAAGCGGCGCAGGATGACCCACAACCATCAGGCCAGGCTGGTGGCCAAGCTTAAACCAGAAGCCGGTTTTAAAACTGTCTCTCCTTTGTGCAAAACAATTATGTTATTATGGGCACCATGTTGCCTTGTAATAGGCTAGCTGATACCTTTGATGTTGATATGCCTTCGCGCATAACTTGTTCTTCCTGTGGTAATGAACTTTCCAAAATACTTTCTGCCACCATTGAGTGTGAAGTTGGCTTGGCCAACCTTGAAGCGGAGCTTTTGCAAACCCACACTGTTGGAGGAAATAACAACTCCTGTATATGTATATGACACTGGTTACCATGTAAACCGTCCCGGGTTATAATGAACACCGTGTTACTCCATAACAGGATGTTAACAACAAGGATCAAACCGGACAAATAGTCTCCGGATTGACGTGAACTGTGTTTTGTCAATTGATTGGTTAAAAAAATTTGTCGGTTTAAAGAACACAATAAAAAGAAAAAAAACCCTTCAAAGAAAAGTATGAAGCAAAAGCAACGAAAATAACGTTTGCCAAAAAAGATTTATTTAAGCTGATCAAATGGCGTAACCATGGCCAAACACGACCAAGCTCCCGTTAGGTGTAACTATGGTTCTAGTTAGCCAGGTCCCCAAGTGATTCTTGTGGCATTTATGCCGACCAAATGGTGTGGTCATGGTTCGGGTTCGACCAAGCCCCCAAGTGATTCTGTGGCCTTAGGCCGATCAAGAGGCATGACTGGTTCAGACATGACCAAGTCCCCAAGTGATCTGGTGGCTTTCGCCTATCAAGAGGCATGGTATTGGTTCGGACACGACCAATCCTCCAAGTGATATAACACGATGCTTTTAGCAAAGCGAACTCAAGGGGTAAACCGGAGGCCGCTTTAGAGCAACTCTGTGTAACCTCACATGATGTAAAAGAACAGATACCCCGCTTTAGCCGAGGTTCCGGTTTATTATACTTAATCATAATATATACATTGTATGTACATAAGTATAGCCAATGGCTCAGGTATAGTAAGGCCGAAGATGAGCTATATTCCACGGCCTGTTAGTCTCCTCCTCTGATGTACGCGAGTCCTTATGCTCTCGAATACCGATCAGATAGTACAACCCGTTGTGCAGATTCTTGCTAACCACGAAAGGCCCCTCCCAAGGTGGGAATAGCTTATGCATATCAGTCTGATCTTGGATGAGCCGAAGCACCAAATCTCCTTCCTGGAAGGCTCTGGTTCTGACTCGGCGACTGTGATAACGACGAAGATCCTGCTGGTAAATCACCGACCGGGCGGCTGCGATGTCACGCTCTTCATCCAACCGGTCCAAAGCATCTTGCCGTGCTGTCTCGTTGTCCGCTTCAACATAAGCCGTGACACGAGGTGAGTCATGACGAATATCGCTGGGGAGAACCGCCTCCGCTCCATAAACCATGAAGAACGGTGTGTATCCTGTTGATCCGTTGGGTGTTGTATTGATGCTCCATAACATAGATGGTAATTCTTCTACCCAACAACCCAGCGTTCTCTGCAAAGGAACCATGAGCCGGGGCTTGATGCCTCTCATGATCTCTTAATTAGCTCTTTCTGCTTGACCATTGGACTGTGGATGTGCCACTGATGAAACGTCGAGCCGGATGTGCTCCCGTTCGCAGAACTCCTTTATAGCACCTTTGGATAAATTGGTACCATTATCTGTGATAATACTGTGTGGAAAGCCAAACCGGAAAATCACCTTTTTGATGAACTGAACCGCCGTGGCCGCATCACACTTGCTAACAGGTTCTGCCTCCACCCACTTTGTAAACTTGTCCACCGCCACCAGGAGGTGGGTCTTCTTATCTTTGGAACTTTTGAAAGGCCCAACCATATCCAGCCCCCAAGTCGCAAACGGCCAAGTAATTGGAATCATCCTCAATTCTTGAGTTGGTACATGAGCACGTCTTGAAAACCTTTGGCAACCATCACATCGTCTGACCAGATCCTTCGCATCAGCATGAGCAGTTAACCAATAGAAACCATGGCGAAACGCTTTAGCCTCCAGAGACTTTGAACCGGCATGGTGACCACAATCTCCTTCATGGATCTCACGCAAAATTTCATGGCCTTCTTCAGGAGACATGCAACGTTGAAAAGCTCTTGATACACTACAATGATGCAACTCACCATTGATGACAGCCATGGACTTGGATCGCCGGATTATCTGCCGGGCCAGAATCTCATCTTCTGGCAACTCGCCCCGGTTCTTGTACGCCAGATAAGGAAGCGTCCAATCCGGAATAACATGAAGAACTGCCACCAATTGAGCCTCCGGATCAGGAATGGCCAAATCCTCTTCACCAGGGATCTTCACCGACGGGTTGTGCAGCACATCCAGAAAAACATTGGGTGGGACCGGTTTGCGCTGAGAGCCCAGCCGACTTAAAGCCTCCGCCGCTTCATTTTTCCGCCGGTCCACGTGGTCCACCTGATAGCCTCTGAAATAACCTGCAACAATATCCACCTCACGACGATATGCTGCCATGAGTGGGTCCTTGGAGTCCCAAGTGCCAGACACTTGCTGAGCCACAAGGTCCGAATCACCGAAGCACTTAACTCGACTTAGATTCATCTCCTTAGCCATCCGAAGACCATGGAGCAAGGCTTCATACTCAGCTGCATTGTTAGTACAAGAGAACATTAAACGGAGAACATAACAAAACTTATCACCTCGTGGGGAAGTTAATACGACTCCAGCCCCCGAGCCTTCCAACTGCCTGGATCCGTCAAAATGGATGGTCCAATACGTATGATCCGGTTTTTCTTCAGGTGCTTGCATTTCCGTCCAATCATTGATGAAATCAACAAGTGCCTGAGACTTAATCGCTGTCCGAGGCACATACTTCAAGCCGTACGGCCCCATCTCTATAGCCCACTTTGCAATCCGGCCAGTTGCTTCCCGATTCTGGATGATATCTCCCAAAGGAGCAGAACTGACCACCGTAATTGGGTGCCCTTGGAACTATTGCTTAAGCTTCCGGCTTGCCATAAAAACTCTGTACACTAGCTTCTGCCAATGCGGATACCTTTGCTTGGACTCAATGAGTACCTCGCTGATATAATAGACCGGACGTTGAACCGGATGCTCCTTACCTGCCTCCTTTCATTCCACCACAATAGCCACGCTGACCGCATGAGCATTAGCAGCAACATATAGCAGTAACGGCTCCTTGTCAATGGGAGTGGCGAGCACAGGAGGATTGGCTAATTGATGCTTTAAGCCCTCAAATGCTTCATCAGCAGCAGAACTCCAGACAAACTGATCCGTCTTCTTCAACATCTGATACAAAGGGATTGCCTTCTCACCAAGGCGGCTGATAAACTCGCTTAACGCGGCAATCCGGCCTGCCAGGCGTTGAACATCATTGATACACTTCGGTTTAGCCAGGGAGGTGATGGTTGTGATCTTCTCCGGGTTAGCCTCAATTCCCCTGTTGGACACCAGAAAACCCAATAACTTGCCCGCCGGTACACCAAAGACACACTTGTCCGGATTAAGCATCATCTTGTACGTCCTTAGGTTATCAAAGGTTCCCTTCAAATCATCAACTAGAGTCTCCTTCTCCCTGGATTTAACCACGATAATCATCCACGTAAGCATGTACATTACGGCCAATCTGCTTGTGAAGACAATTTTGTACACACCGTTGATAAGTTGCCTGGGCACTTTTGAGCCCAAAGGGCATAGACACATAGCAGAAGGCTCCAAAGGGAGTTATGAATGCCGTCTTCTCCTGGTCCTTAACTGCCATTTTATCTGATGATAGCCAGAATATGCATCCAAAAAACTTAAACGCTCACAACCCGCCGTAGCATCAATGATTTGATCAATACGGGGGAGGGCAAAAGGATCTGCTGGACAAGCTTTATTAAGATCTATGTAATCCACACACATACGCCAGGTGCCGTTTTTCTTAAGGACTAGCACCGGATTGGCAAGCCACTCAGGGTGAAAAACTTCAACAATAAAACCAGCTGCTAAGAGCCTGGCTACCTCTTCTTCAATCACCTTGCGTCTTTCTTCGTTAAACCGGCGGAGGAACTATTTCACCTGTTTGTATTTAGGATCCACATTAAGCGTGTGCTCAGCGAGTTGCCTTGGTACACCTGGCATGTCAGAGGGCTTCCATGCAAAAATGTCCCGATTCTCATGGATGAACTCGATGAGCGCGCTTTCCTATTTCGGATCCAAGTTGGCACTAATGCTGAACTACTTGGACGAATCGCCAGGTACGAAGTCAACAAGCTTAGTTTCTGCTGCCGATTTGAACTTCAGGGCCGGATCATGCTCCGTAGTTGGCTTCTCCAACGGAGTCATGTCCGCTAGATCAACATTGTCTTTATAGTACTTTAACTCCTCGGTGGCACAAATCGACTCTGCATAAGCCGCATCTCCTTCCTCGCATTCCAAAGCGATTTTGCGGCTTCCGTGAACCGTTATTGTCCCCTTGTGACCCGGCATCTTGAGCTGCAAATACACATAACAGGGCCGAGCCATAAACTTGGCGTATGCCGGACGCCCAAACAGGGCATGATATGGACTTTGGATTTTCACCACTTCAAATGTTAATGTCTCTGACCTGGAATCATGAACATCCCCAAAGGCCACTTCAAGAGCTATCTTACCAACGGGATATGCTGATCTGCCAGGCACTACACCATGGAATACTGTATTGGACGGTTTGAGATTCTTATCTGTTAGTCCCATACGATGGAAGGTCTCTTAGTATAGGATGTTAATGCTGCTCCCTCCATCCATGAGCACCTTGGTGAACTTATAACCTCCCACCTGAGGCGCCACCACCAGAGCCAACTGACCCGGATTATCGACCTGGAGTGGGTGATCCTCTCTGCTCCATATGATTGGCTGTTCAGACCAACGTAGATAACGGGGTGTGGTCGGTTCAACAGAGTTGACTGCCCGCCTCTGAACCTTCCGGTCTCGCTTGTCCAAGCTAGTGGTAAAGACATGGTACTGCCCCATTACTCAACTGCTTTGGGTTGCTTTGGTAACCTGACTGTTGCTGCTGTTGGTTGTAACCACCCTGGTTGTTCTGACTATTTTGACCATTATGTCCGCCCGGATTACCATTAAATCCTGAACCGGAACTTCCTCCACCGGAACCCGGCTCGGACCCTAAGCCACCGCCAGATCCGTGATCATACCGGAAATTATTAGAATTTTTGAACTCCTGCATAATAAAGCAATCCTTCCAAAGGTGGTTTGCTGGCTCCTCCTTCGTCCCATGTCTTGGACAGGGCTGGCTTAGCAGATAGTTCAGGCGGTTTGGGTTGGGGTTGGGCGCTCCACTATGATTTTTCGGCCTACCCTTGCGCCGCTGGCCATTGTCCTGTATGTTGGTATTAGCCACAAAATCCATGTTGCCATCTGCTTTACGCTTGCCTCCTCCGCCATTACCTACCCAGTGATGCTGCTGACCTTTGGAGCTGTTGTTCTTCTTCCCCTTCCCTGTCTTGTCATCATTAGATTCGGGATCCTTGGTACTATCAGAATCAGCATATTTTACCAAAGCGGCCATGAGGGTCCCCATGTCGGTGCAATGACGCTTCATCCGTCCCAATTTCAACTTCAGAGGCCCAAACCGGCAGTTGCCTTCTAGGGTTAATACTGCGGTGTCAGCGTTGACGCGGTCTGAGGAGTGCAACACTTGTGAAACCCGGCGCACCCAATGAGTCGTTGACTCTCCTTCCTCCTGGACGCATGCAGCTAAGTCCACTATCGACATAGGCTGTTTACAGGTATCCTTGAAATTGTTGATAAACCGGGCTCGTAATTGGGCCCATAAACTGATAGAATTAGCAGGCAAGCTTTTTAACCAAGTACGGGCCATTCCTTCAAGCATCATGGTGAAGTATTTCGCACATGCCGTGTCATCCACATCAAGCATCTCCATGGCCATCTCATAGCTCTCTACCCATGTCTCTGGTGGTTGATCCGCCGTATAATTTGGTACCTTGCGTGGGCCTTTGAAATCCTTGGGCAAGCGCACGTTGCGTAAAGCGGGGACAAGGCAAGGCACCCCCAAAGAACTAGAAGTAACACCAGGTTCAATCGAAATGGTTGGACGAACCGGCGTTAGCTGCCGAGCCTGATGCTGTGCGGCTAACTCGGCCTCCCTACGCGCTCGGGCCCGGTTCACCACTTCCTGAGCGTCATCAGCACCACCCGTCGGGTTTTTACCACGGGGTGCTCCACGTCGTTCATTACTCGACACTGCTGGTTCATCCATATGTCTGCTATAGCTCCGGCTTGGACGGGGGGTCGAGTGGATTCGGTCGCAGCTGTACGAGTACGCCTCCTGTTGGGCCAAAGCTGTCCTCAGAAGTTCCTTGACCCGTCGCGTCTCTACTGCTTGCGGCGAGTCACCTTCAACTGGAATGGCCTCCAGTCGTGCAGCAGCGGGCAACAAGATTGTCCATTGGGTTGGAGTAGTGACTCGGAGGTGTTAAAGCATCCCGAGGTATAACGGTGTTTTGACGAGGCGGGTCCATCTGACGGGGCTGAACCGGTGCACCGGTCCCAGGGGCTTCTGCCCGGTTCCCCTCCAGCGGATTACTGGCTCTTGGTCCTGGAGTGTTGAAAAGGTCTCTGGCCTCGAAAACCGGAGGTAAGCGGGACCGGTGCTTCCTCCTCATGACTTCATGCGACGCGCTCTGATCCAACATAAGCCTCTAGGCCTGTGTGTCTAAAGCGGCCCGCTCTGCGGCCATCCTAGTGTCCTCAGCCGCCAGATCCGTTTTGGCCTGGGTGATTTGTTCCTTTACCTTTGCAATCTCCGTGTTGTGAGCGTCCTGATCTGGCGGATTAACTTCTGCCATAAGCACAGCCAACGCATCAAATAGTTCTGATAGAACCTGAGCCGGTGGGCGCACAGGGCCTCCCACCCCGGCAACCGTTGCCGCTGCTGAACCGGAGATTGTTGTCGCGGCTGTCGAAGAGTGAAGCGCTGCTTGTGTTCTGGTCATGAAAATTCCAACCCGGTTAAGCAGATCAGAGGGGTCCAGAATGCTGTCGCCATCGGAACAGCTCTCAATCCGGCCATCTTGTAGCTGATAAAGAGATTCGGTTTCTCTGGTCGAAGATTCGTCACCGGAACGAACGGCAGTCGCCCCGCGAAGCTCTGGTCCATCCTCATAACTCCCTCCATGGATCATTCCCACGAAGGCACGCTTCATGGCCGGTTTAACCCGGGCGGGTCGCGTACGCTGAGCCGTCTCGACGAGGTCGGTGCAGATGTCCGGCTCAGGGCCCGGTTCACCGATCTTGCCAATGAAAACGTGAATGCTACCAAAGGGGACCCGGTACCCGTACTCAATTGAGCCGGCCTCGGGGCCCCAGCCTGCGTCGTCGATGTAGAGTTTGCCTCAACGACTCTTAGTCATCCGGCCTATAGCGTAGCCCTCGAGTCCTTCAATGCGGCCCTCCAAGAACCGGAAACCATCGTGCGATAGCCCCACGGTGGGTGCCAACTGTCGTGGTTTTGTCACGGCAGATGTCCTAGAGAAAGGACTTAGTCGTGGAGCCATCGCTATGAGTTAGCTTGAAGGGGTTAAAGAGGACACAAGGACGCAAGAGAGTTTATACTAGTTCGGCCCCTTCAATGAAGGTAAAAGCCTACGTCTAGTTGTGATGGAATTGATGGGTGTTTCGATGACTAGGGAGCAAATAAGTTTCGCCTATGTCTCGAGTTGTTGTCTGTCCTTGAACTGCCATCGGGTCGTCCCCTTATATACATGGGTGACGCCCGTTGGTTTACAGAGTCCCGATACCGGCTCATAGATGCGTCCGGTTCGGTCTCCACTATTCCTAACTTATAACACAAGTTACATACCGACGCCGGTTTATAGCTATAGGCCTTAAACTGATTATGGGCCTTTAGCCCTCATCTGCCCTCATGGGCTTTTATCACACTCAACTACTGATGAAGTTAACCCGGCTTGTCCTGGCCGGTTTACGCCCAGTAGTAATATCCCCAACACTTAGTGTGCTATCAAATGTCACAACGTAACTGGGTGATTATAAATATGCTCTACAGGTGTCTCCGATGGTGCTTGTTGAGTTGGCATAGATCGAGATGAGGATTTTTCACTCTGAGTATCGGAGAGGTATCTCTGGGCCCTCTCGGTAATGCACATCACTATAAGCCTTGCAAGCAATGTGACTAATGAGTTAGTTGCAGGGTGATGCATTATGGAACGAGTAAAGAGACTTGCCGGTAACGAGATTGAACTAGGTATGATGATACCGACGACCGAATCTCGGGCAAGTAACATACCGATGACAAAGGGAACAACATATGTTGTTATGTGGTTTGACCGATAAAGATCTTCGTAGAATATGTAGGAACCAATATGAGCATCCAGGTTCCGCTATTGGTTATTGATCAGAAGCGAGTCTTGATCATGTCTACATAGTTCTCAAACCCATAGGGTCCGCACGCTTAACGTTCGATGATGATCAGTATTATGAGTTTATGTGTTTTGATGTACCGAAGGTAGTTCAGAGTCCCGAATGTGATCACGGACATGACGAGGAGTCTCAAAATGGTCGAGACATGAAGATTGATATATTGGCAGGTTATGTTTGGACACCGGAATGGTTTCGGATGAGTTCAGGCATTTACCGTAGTACCGGGGGGTTACCGGAACCCCCCGAGGAGTTAATGGGCCTTGATGGGCTATGAGGAAGAGAGGAGGAGGCAGACAAGTGGTGGGGCGCGCCCCCCAAGCCCAATCCGAATTGGGGAGGGGGCCCTCCCCCCCCTTTCCTTCCTCTCCCTCTTCCCTTACTTCCCCCTCCTAGTTGGACTAGGAAAGGGGGGAAACCTACTCCTAGTAGGAGTAGGAATCCCCCCTTGGGGCGTGCCATAGGAGGCCAACCCTCCCCCTCCTCCACTCCTTCATATATGGGGGAGGGGGGCACCCCATAGACACACAAGTTGATCTTAGCTGTGTGCGGTGCCCCCCTCCACAGATTTCCACCTCGGTCATATCGTTGTAGAGCTTAGGTGAAGCCCTGCGTCGTGACTTCATCATCATCGTCAACACACCATCGTGCCGACAAAACTCTCCCTTGACCTCAGATGGATCTAGAAGTTCGAGGGACGTCACCGAGCTAAATGTGTGCAGATCGCGGAGGTGCCATGCGTTCGGTACTTGATCGGTTGGATCGCGAAGACGTTCGACTACATCAACCGCGTTACTAAACGCTTCCGCTTTCGGTCTACGAGGGTACGTAGACACACTCTCCCCTCTCGTTGCTATGCATCTCCTAGATAGATCTTGCGTGATCATAGGAATTTTTTTGAAATATTGTGTTCCCCAACACCTGCACCTAGTCAGGGTTCAACTCGGAAGAGCTCAAACTATTGCTTTGTGTAGTTTTCACCCATGTTGGTGCTCCCACTGATTGTAGCACGCTGATCTAACCGTGAACAACCCTCATCTGGTGTAGTTCCAAGAAATAAAATCCTCCACTAGCCCATAGCCATGGGAATTTTTAGGATCCTGACTACATCAATTGACAACAATAAATCCCTAACCATATCCTCGCTTTGATTGCTAGTCTCTAGCTCGCCACTTTTGTAACCACAATATTGCCTATAGTAGAGAGCACTTTACTTGAAGTACTATTAGGGATGATGGGTTCATTCCAAATATTAATTTGGTAACCACCACTCACTCTCTGGATATTACCTTTTCTTAAGAATACATCTTCCACCATGCAAACGAGTGCGTATACTTATTTCCATCCTCGTCTCCCGCTAGTAACGGGTCATATAGCGTATGTGATATATTTGTTATCTATTTAGGAAGATTGAAGATAGATATGGCATAAGTTGTGATTTATTGTGCCACTGCCTTGAGAAGAGTCTCATTTCCTCCAATTTCCTCCATAAGAGAGCATCTTCTCCTTGTATCCTTCCAAACTTTTACACACCCTGTCAATCAAATGCTGGAAACTGTCATATCTCTGGACTCCAAATAGAGGTTGGAGGCCTAAATATTTATCAATTATTGCTTCAATCATAATGTTAAGAATTGAACATACCTCCACCTCAGTATCAATCAAATTACACGGGTTGGAAAAAAATGCTTGATTTTGAATCACTAACTCTTTGACATGGTGTTGCACTATAGGCTTGGAGAACATTTCTCAGAGTCCTATCATTTTCAACATCAACTTTCATCAGTAAGAGAGAGTCATCAGAAAATAACAGATGTGCAATAGATGGGGTTGTCTGAAAGTGCAACTATCCCTAGGTGGTTTTGGTAATTCCTAACAACATATAGCTCATTGAGCTAATGCTACTTCAAGATTAATATCTCAGGAAAGCTCAATGATTGGCATGGCATGGATGAGAAAAGTGGACCCCTCAAAATGCCAAGGACAAAGGATTGGCTCAAGCTCAAAGTTCAAGACTCTACATTTTCTATTTTAGTGATCCAAGATCACATTGAGTCTATAGGAAAAGCCAATGCTATCAAGGAGGGATGAGGTGTTGCTTAATGAGGATCTTGCTCAAAATGCTTAGTTATATGCTCCAAAACCCTCAACTACTTTCTCACATCTAGATATGACCTAAACCAAAAGTCAAACTCGGCCCCACCGATTATTTCTATCCGGCGCCACCGAGTTTGAAATGTCATAGCCACTGCCACAAACCCTAGGCGAATCGGTCTCACCGATAGGGATCTCGGTCTCACCGAGATGGGATTGTAATCTCTCTGTTTCCCTTCATAACATTTTGATCTCACCGAGATGAGCGATCGGTCCCATCGAGATTTCAATGTAAACTCTATGTTTTCCCTTCATAAAGTTTCGGTCTCACTGAAATGAGCGATCGGTCCCACCGAGTTTACCTGACCAACTCTCTGGTTAGCTTATTACCAAAATCGGTCTCACCGAGTTTGTGTAATCGGTCTCACCAAGATTACGTTATGCCCTAACCCTAATCATATCGGTCCTACCGAGTTGCATGTCGGTCCCACCGAAAACCCTAACGGTCACTAGCTTTGCTGAATCGGTCCGACCGAGTTTAACCATTTGGTCCCACCGAGTTTGGAAAGTTATGTGTAATGGTTAGATTATGTGTGGAGGCTATACATACCCCTGCACCTCCTCTTCATTCGTGGAGAGAGCCATCAGAACAAACCTACACTTCCAACCTATATTTTCTGAGAGAGAACCACCTACACTTGTGTTGAGACCAAGATATTCCATTCCTACCATATGAATCTTGATCTCTAGCCTTCCCCAAGTTGCTTTCCACTCAAATATTCTTTCCACCAAATCCATATCCTGTGAGAGAGAGTTGAGTGTTGGGGAGACTATTATTTGAAGCACAAGAGCAAGGAGTTCATCATCAACACACCATTTGTTACTTCTTGGAGAGTGGTGTCTCCTAGATTGGCTAGGTATCACTTGGGAGCCTCTGACAAGATTGTGGAGTTGAACCAAGGAGTTTGTAAGGGCAAGGGGATCGCCTACTTCGTGAAGATCTACCGCTAGTGAGGCAAGTCCTTCATGGGTGATGGCCATGGTGGGATAGACAAGGTTGCTTCTTCGTGGACCCTTCATGGGTGGAGCCCTTCATGGACTCGTGCAACTGCTACCCTTCGTAGGTTGAAGTCTCCATCAACGTGGATGTACGATAGCACCACCTATCAGAACCGCGACAAAACATCTATGTCTTCAATTGCATTTGAATCCTCCAAACCCTTCCCTTTACATTCTTGCAAGTTGCATGCTTTACTTTCCACTGCTCATATACTCTTTGCATGCTTGCTTGAATTGTGTTAAGATTGCTTGACTTGTTCAAAGTTGCTAAAATCTACCAAGAACTAAAATTGGGAAAATGCTAGATTTTTATTTGGTCAAGTAGTCTAATCACCCCCCCCTCTAGACATACTTTCGATCCTACAAGTGGTATCAGAGCTTTGGTCTCCATTTGCTTTGATTTCTGTAGCTTTTGGTGATCACAGCCTTGGTTTCACAACCTAGGAGAGTATGGCGTCTAGCGAGGGAAATTACCACCATAGAGGTCCTTACTTTGATGGTACTAATTTTTCTAGTTGGATGCATAAGATGAAAATGCATATTCTTGGACATAACCCCGCCGTTTGGGCTATTGTGTGTGTTGGCTTGCAAGGTGAATTTTTTTATGGGAGATAACCAAATCGTGAAGCTACCGCGGAAGAGTTGAAGATGCTGCAATACAATGCTCAAGCTTGTGATATCCTCTTCAACGGATTGTGCCCCGAAGAATTCAACAAAATCAGCCGTCTTGAGAATGCAAAGGAAATTTGGGATACTTTGATTGATATGCATGAAGGTACCGACTCTGTCAAGGAATCCAAGTTGGATGTGCTTCAAAGTCAACTTGACAAGTTCAAAATGAAGGATGGTGAAGGTGTCGCTGAAATGTACTCTAGGCTTGCTCTTATCACAAATGAGATTGCCGGCTTAGGAAGTGAAGAGATGACCGACAAATTCATCATCAAGAAGATCCTAAGAGCCTTGGATGGAAAATACGATACCGTATGCACATTGATCCAAATGATGCCAAATTACAAAGATCTCAAGCCAACGGAAGTCATTGGAAGAATTGTTTCTCATGAGATGTCACTCAAGGATAAGGAGGAGCTCCATAACAAGTCAAGTGATTCTTACAAAGCCTCATGTGAAGCTCCCACATCATCAAGTGAGAAACAAACCTTCAATGAAGAATTGAGCCTAATGGTGAAGAACTTCAACAAGTTCTATAAGAATAGAAGCAAAGAGAGAAGTTCAAAGTCAAGGTCCTACAATGACAAAAGATCTTCTAGTCGAGAGCGAAATGATACGTCTCCAATGTATCTATAATTTTTGATTGCTCCATGCTATATTATCTACTGTTTTAGACATTATTGGGATTTATTATCCACTTTTATATTATTTTTGGGACTAACCTATTAACCGAAGGCCCAGCCCAGAATTGCTGTTTTTTGCCTGTTTTAGGGTTTTGAAGAAAAGAAATATCAAACGGAGTCCAAACAGAATGAAACCTTCGGAAACGTGATTTTCTCATCAGATAAGATCCAGGAGACTTGGACCCTCCATCAAGAAAGTCACGAGGTGGTCACGAGGGTAGGGGCGCCCCCCCCTAGGGCGTGCCCCTGCCTCATGGGCCCCTCGAAGCTCCACCGACGTACTTCTTCCTCCCATATATATCCACGTATCCCCAAATGATCGGGGACGGAGCCAAAAACCTAATTCCACCGCCGCAACTTTCTGTATCCATGAGATCCCATCTTGGGGCCTGTTCCGGAGCTCCGCTGGAGGGGGCATCGATCACGGATGTCCTCTACATCATCATCCAAGCCTCTCCGATGAAGTGTGAGTAGTTTATTTCAGACCTGCGGGTCCATAGCTAGTAGCTAGATGGCTTCTTCTCTCTTTTTGGATCTCAATACAATGTTCTCCCCCTCTCTTGTGGAGATCTATTCGATGTAATCTTCTTTTTGCGGTGTGTTTGTTGAGACTGATGAATTGTGGGTTTATGATCAAGTCTATCTATGAATAATATTGAATCTTCTCTGAATTCTTTTATGTATGATTGGTTATCTTTGCAAGTCTCTTCGACTTATCAGTTTGGTTTGGCCTACTAGATTGGTTGTTCTTGCCATGGGAGAAGTGCTTAGCTTTGGGTTCAATCTTGTGGTGTCCTTTCCCAGTGACAGAAGGGGCAGCAAGGCACGTATTGTATTGTTGCCATCGAGGATAACAAGATGTTTTTATCATATTGCATGAAACTATCCCTCTACATCATGTCATCTTGCTTAAGGCGTTACTCTGTTTTTAACTTAATACTCTAGATGCATGATGGATAGCGGTCGACGAGTGGAGTAATAGTAGTAGATGCAGAATCGTTTCGGTCTACTTGTCTCGGACGTGATGCCTATATACATGATCATACCTAGATATTCTCATAACTATGCTAAATTCTGTCAATTGCTCAACAGTAATTTTTTTCACCCACCGTAGAGTACTTATGCTCTTGAGAGAAGCCACTAGTGAAACCTATGGCCCCCGGGTCTCTTTCTCTTCATATCAATCTTCATCACTTTATTATTGCTTTGCTTTTACTTTGCTTTTACTTTTTACTTTGCATATCTATATCAAAAATACCAAAAATATTATTTATCATCTCTATCAGATCTCACTTTCGTAAGTGACCGTGAAGGGATTGACAACCCCTAAGCGCGTTGGTTGCGTTGAGCTATTGTTTTTGTGTAGGTACGAGGGAATCGAGCGTAGCCTCCTACTGGATTGATACCTTGGTTCTGAAAAACTGAGGGAAATACTTACGCTACTTTGCTGCATCATCCCTTCCTCTTCGGGGAAATCCAACGCAATGCTCAAGAGGTAGCAAGAAGAATTTATGGCGCCGTTGCTGGGGAGTCTGCGCAAAAGTCAACATACAAAGTACCCATCACAATACTTGTCTCCCGCATTACATTATTTGCCATTTGCCTCTCGTTTTCCTCTCCCCCACTTCACCCTTGCCATTTTATTCGCCATCTCTCTCTCTATCATCCCACTCTATTTGCCTCTTTTGCCCGTTTGCTCTTTGTTTGCTAGTGTGTTAGTTTGTTTGCTTGTCGTCATGGCTAGTCTCATATCTTCTCCGTTGTCTCCCGAGAATAAAGTTCTAAATTTTAAACAAAGGGAGGGAGAAAATCTAAAAGATGCTTGGTATACAATTTGCAATGCTCAAAATAGATCTACCAGGAAGAAATCTACTTCAGTTCTTCTCCGCAATTTTTATGTAGGTGTTAATCCTTAGTATAGATATATCCTTGATACCATTACCGGAGGGAATTTCTTGGGTAGCCATACTTTTGATTCTTATAATGCTATGTTATATTTATTTGGCTCACCACCTCTTTTGGTTAATGGAACTATGTTAACTTTGGAGCATGTTATGCAAAGACTTGAAATTATTGAAAATAAAGTTGCTACTATTGAATTAATTGAAAATCTAGATAAAAATATCCACAATCAAATTACCCAATATGGATCTAAGGTAGGAATGACTTTGAAAAATATTAAGGAAAAGGAACCCATAGTTAATGAGAAGATAAGCTTAGATTCTACTAGAATTGATAAACTTGAGGGTATCATTACAAACTTGGGAACCGCTTTTTCTTCTATAAAGAATACTCCAAGTCCTCCTACTAAAATTGCCAAGCTTATGTATGTTCCTAAAAATAAGGGTGAATCATGTAGTAAGGAAACTGCGGATCTTAAATCTATAAGTATTCATCCCAATCTTTTTGCTATCATTAAGGAACCAATTGCTACAAATGAATTTATCGATCTTGTGTCTAAGAGTTTGATAATAACTAGAAAGAAATAAATTCCTAAGGGAAATAGATTCCTCATTGAAGAATTGCCTACCAAAGATGGCAACACCTAGATCTATTCTTGCTTGTTATGCCTAGCTAGGGGCGTTAAACGATAGCGCTTGTTGGGAGGCAGACCAATTTTATTTTTATTCCTTGCTTTTTGCTCCTATTTAGTAATAAATAAATTATCTAGACTCTGTTTTGGTTGTGTTTTTTGTGTTTAATTAGTGTTTGTGCCAAGTAGAACCGTTGGGAAGACTTGGGGAAAGTCTTGTTGAACTTGCTGTAAAAAACAGAAACTTTAGCGCTCACGAGAACTGCTGTCATTTTTATTTGGAAAGTGATATTTAGTTAATTATTTTTTCAGATGATTAATAGATAAATTACTCACGTCCAGCAATTTATTTTAGAATTTTTGGGGTTCCAGATCTTGCTCTAGCTACAGATTACTACAGACTGTTCTGTTTTTAACAGATTCTGTTTTTCGTGTGTTGTTTGCTTATTTTGATGAATCTATGGCTAGTAAAATAGTTTATAATCCATAGAGAAGTTGGAATACATTAGGTTTAACACCAATATAAATAAATAATGAGTTCATTACAGTACCTTGAAGTGGTCTTTTGTTTTCTTTCGCTAACGGAGTTCACGAGTTTTCTACTTTAAGTTTTGTGTTGTGAAGTTTTCAAGTTTTGGGTAAAGATTTGATGGATTATGGAACAAGAAGTGGCAAGAGACTAAGCTTGGGGATGCCCATGGCACCCCCAAGATAATCTAAGGACTCCTAAAAGCCAAAGCTTGGGGATGCGCCGGAAGGCATCCCCTTTTTCGTCTACTTTTATCGGTAACTTTACTTGGAGCTATATTTTTATTCACCACATGATATGTGTTTTGCTTGGAGCGTCTTTTATGATTTGAGTCTTTGCTTATTAGTTTACCACAATCATCCTTTCTGTACACACCTTTTGAGAGATCCATACATGATTTGGAATTTGATAGAATACTCTATGTGCTTCACTTATATCTTTTGAGCTTTATAGTTTTGCTCTAGTGCTTCACTTATATCTTTTAGAGCACGGTGGTGGATTTGTTTTATAGAAACTATTGTTCTCTCATGCTTCACTTAGATTATTTTGAGAGTCTTAATAGCATGGTATTTTGCTTAAAATCCTAATATGCTAGGTATTCAGGAATAATAAAATTCTCTTATGAGTGTGTTGAATACTATGAGAAGTTTGATACTTGATAATTGTTTTGAGATATAAAGATGGTGATATTAAAGTTGTGCTAGTTGAGTAGTTGTGAATTTGAGAAATACTTGTGTTGAAGCTTGTGATTCCCGTAGCATGCACGTATGGTGAACCGTTATGTGATGAAGTCGGAGCATGATTTATTTATTGATTGTCTTCCTTATGAGTGGCGGTTGGGGACGAGCGATGGTCTTTTCCTACCAATCTATCCCCCCTAGGAGCATGCGCGTAATACTTTGCTTTGATAACTTGTGGATTTTTGCAATAAGTATATGCGTTCTTTATGACTAATGTTGAGTCCATGGATTATACGCACTCTCACCCTTCCACCTTTGCTAGCCTCTCTAATACCGCGCACCTTTCGCCGGTATCATACACCCACCATATACCTTCCTCAAAACAGCCACCATACCTACCTATTATGGCATCTCCATAGCCATTCCGAGATATATTGCCATGCAACTTTCCACCGTTCCACTCCATCATTGTCATATTGCTTAGCATGATCATGTAGTTGACATCGTATTTGTGGCAAAGCCACCATTCATAATTCTTTCATACATGTCACTCTTGATTCATTGCATATCCCGGTACACCGCCGGAGGCATTCATATAGAGTCATATTTTGTTCTAAGTATCGAGTTGTAATTGTTGAGTTGTAAGAAGAAAAAAGTGTGATGATCATCATTATTAGAGCATTGTCCCAGTGAGGAAAGGATGATGGAGACTATGATTCCCCCACAAGTCGGGATGAGACTCCGGACGAAAAAAAAAATAAAAAAAAGAGGCCACAAAAAAAAGAGAAAGGCCCAAATAAAAAAATATGAGAGAAAAAGAGAGAAGGGACAATGTTACTATCCTTTTACCACACTTGTGCTTCAAAGTAGCACCATGATCTTCATGATAGAGAGTCTCTCATTATGTCACTTTCATATACTAGTGGGAATTTTTCATTATAGAACTTGGCTTGTATATTCCAATGATGGGCTTCCTCAAAATGCCCTAGGTCTTCATGAGCAAGCGAGTTGGATGCACACCCACTTAGTTTCTTTTGAGCTTTCATATACTTATAGCTCTAGTGCATCCGTTGCATGGCAATCCCTACTCACTCACATTGATATCTATTGATGGGCATCTCCATAGCCCGTTGATACGCCTAGTTGATGTGAGACTATCTTCTCCTTTGTCTTCTCCACAACCACCATTCTATTCCCCTATAGTGCTATATCCATGGCTCACGCTCATGTATTGCGTGAAGATCGAAAAAGTTTTGAAAATGTCAAAAGTATGAAACAATTGCTTGGCTTGTCATCGGGGTTGTGCATGATTTAAATACTTTGTGTGGTGAAGATAGAGCATAGCCAGACTATATGATTTTGTAGGGATAGCTTTCTTTGGCCATGATATTTTGAGAAGACATAATTGCTTTGTTAGTATGCTTGAAGTATTATTATTTTTATATCAATATGAACTTTTGTCTTGAATCTTTCGAATCTGAATATTCATACCACAATTAAGAATTTACATTGAAATTATGCCAAGTAGCACTCCGCATCAAAAATTCTGTTTTTATCATTTACCTACTCGAGGACGAGCAGGAATTAAGCTTGGGGATGCTTGATACGTCTCCAACGTATCTATAATTTTTGATTGCTCCATGCTATATTATCTACTGTTTTAGACATTATTGCTTTATTATCCACTTTTATATTATTTTTGGGACTAACCTATTAACCGGAGGCCCAGCCCAGAATTGCTGTTTTTTGCCTGTTTTAGGGTTTCGAAGAAAAGGAATATCAAAAGGAGTCCAAACGGAATGAAACCTTCGGAAACGTGATTTTCTCATCAGATAAGATCCAGGAGACTTGGACCCTCCGTCAAGAAAGCCACGAGGTGGTCACGAGGGTAGGGGGCGCGCCCCCCTGCCTTGTGGGCCCCTCGAAGCTCCACCGACGTACTTCTTCCTCTCATATATATCCACGTATCCCCAAACGATCGGGGACGGAGCCAAAAACCTAATTCCACCGTCGCGACTTTCTGTATCCACGAGATCCCATCTTGGGGCCTGTTCTGGAGCTCCGCCGGAGGGGGCATCGATCACGGAGGGCTTCTACATCATCATCCAAGCCTCTCCGATGAAGTGTGAGTAGTTTATTTCAGACCTACGGGTCCATAGCTAGTAGCTAGATGGCTTCTTCTCTCTTTTTGGATCTCAATACAGTGTTCTCCCCCTCTCTTGTGAAGATCTATTCGATGTAATCTTCTTTTTGCGGTGTGTTTGTTGAGAACGATGAATTGTGGGTTTATGATCAAGTCTATCTATGAATAATATTTGAATCTTCTCTGAATTCTTTTATGTATGATTGGTTATCTTTGCAAGTCTCTTCGAATTATCAGTTTGGTTTGGCCTACTAGATTGGTTGTTCTTGCCATGGGAGAAGTGCTTAGCTTTGGGTTCAATCTTGCGGTGTCCTTTCCTAGTGACAGAAGGGGCAGCAAGGCACGTATTGTATTGTTGCCATCGAGGATAACAAGATGGGGTTTTTATCATATTGCATGAAACTATCCCTATACATCATGTCATCTTGCTTAAGGCATTACTCTGTTTTTAACTTAATACTCTAGATGCATGCTGGATAGCGGTCGATGAGTGGAGTAATAGTAGTAGATGCAGAATCGTTTTGGTCTACTTGTCTCGGACGTGATTCCTATATACCTGATCATACCTAGATATGCCCATAACTATGCTAAATTCTGTCAATTGCTCAACATTAATTTGTTCACCCACCGTAGAATACTTATGCTCTTGAGAGAAGCCACTAGTGAAACCTATGGCCCCCGGGTCTCTTTCTCTTCATATCAATCTCCATCACTTTATTATTGCTTTGCTTTTACTTTGCTTTTACTTTTTACTTTGCATCTCTATATTAAAAATACCAAAAATATTATTTATCATCTCTATCAGATCTCACTTTCGTAAGTGACCGTGAAGGGATTGACAACCCCTAAGCACGTTGGTTGCGTTGAGCTATTGTTTTTGTGTAGGTACGAGGGACTCGAGCGTAGCCTCCTACTGGATTGATACCTTGGTTCTCAAAAACTGAGGGAAATACTTACGCTACTTTGCTGCATCATCCCTTCCTCTTCGGGGAAATCCAACGCAGTGCTCAAGAGGTAGCACGAAACTGCTACAATTGTGGAAGACCCGGACACTACTCCAATTAGTGTACGGCTCCCCACAAGAGAAGAGAAGATTCTCCCAAAAGAAGAAGTAGAAGAGAAGAATCACCATCGAGGGAGAGAAGGAGTAGGGATGATCGTTATGAATGAAGACCCTGCCGGAGAAGCGAGGATTCGGAAAGGAAGGACAAGTCATCAAGGAGCTACACAAAACAAAGACATCAAACTCATGTTGGTGAATGGGTATCCGGCTCCGACTCCGACAATGACTCCGAGAGAAGCTATCACTCCGACTCCGAATATACTCAAGATGAAGGTGTTGCCGGTCTAGCACTTGTGTCAACCAACTCCTATGACATATTTGATTCACCAAATGAAGGAATTGGAAGATGCTTCATGGCTAAAGGCCCAAAGGTATCACACCCCGAGTATGTTGATTTTGATAGTGATGAAGATGACTTGTTAGGTGATGATTTACTTTTTAACAACTCTAGTGATGAATACTATGATGAAACGTCAATTAATCATGCTAATCAAGATGAAACTAATGACAATGATAAGGAGAAGATTGAGTCTCTAACTAAATAACTAAACACTCTTAAGTTAGCTCATGAAACTATCTTAGGAGATCATCGAGAACTTTTAAGGACTCATGAGAAATTACGTTTTGAGAAGCTCAATCTTGAGCAAGAGCATGAGTTCTTAAAGGCAATCAATGATGATCTTCGCAAGAAAAGTTCTTCTTATATTGCCAAGCGTTTACTCTTATCCACTTACACGCCTCAAGTCAAGTCTAGTAACAAGAACAAGAAGGATTCTTCTTCTAGTAGTAACAATAATCATGCTAAATCCAATATTGTTGCTTCTAGTAGTTCTCTTGATTCCACTAATGATTCTCTTAGCCAAGTTACACTTGAGCAAGAAAATAGCTTATTGAAGGGAATCGTAGAGAAAGGTGTTTACAAGAGCCTTGCCGGGAGTAAGCAATTCGAGGAAATTGTACGCAAGCAAGGAAGGCACCGGAAGAATCAAGGTATTGGTTTTGAACGAAAGTTCAATGCCAATGGAGTTGAGTGGTAAGAAGATCAATACCCCAAGACGAAGTTTGTTCCTCAACAAGAGAAGTATGATCCTACTTCTTTCAAGGGGACACAAGCTCAAGATGATCTTCCACCACAAGACCACAAGGAAAAAGGCAAGGACAAGCTTCAAGAGGAAATTGATGCATTTGAAGAAGCTCCTAAGGCCTTGGTCAAGTGGGTTCCCAAGACTACATCAAGTTCCACTTCAACAAGTACAACTACAACTCCAAGGATTCCCATCAAGATGGTGTGGATCCCGAAGAAGAAGAACTAGAGAGTTCTTGAGGGTGACTCCGCCAACATACTTCACTCTTATCATTTTGGCAAGAACAAGTGCAATCAACTTCCACATCTTGCACTAGTTCAAGGAGTCACAAACCCTCTTGTTGGTAAGACAAGGGACAAGGTAACCTAATGCTCTCATAGACATCATCTTGTGTGTGCATCACTCTATGTCTATGGATATCCTTGTTTGTTCCTTGTGGGACTAACCCGTGTAGGTATTGAAAGTGCAACTCACTCCAAAGGATAGCTCGGAATGATCTACATCAACTTAGAGCATCCACATCTTCAACACCTGCATGAAGTCATCATCGACAAAACCCAAGGTTAGTTCATCCCTCTTAGGGGGGATATCACATCTAGGGGGAGCTTTACTCTAAAAATTGAGCTAAAGCAACTCTAATGGTGTCAACACAACAACGCTTTATGTAAAAGTGGTAACCCCACTTGTGCTTAAACGATGAGTATGACCTATGATCAAATGTTCTCATTTGACTCCTAAGTCAATATACTCATATATAGATGACCTAGTCATCGCCAATTGCTTGATAGATGCTAGAATTGTTTGTGCATGCTTTGCCACATATTTTATTTGTCATTTTATTGTGTGAGCATGTTGGTTGCATAATTTACTCATTCGAGGACATCCACTTGTTGTTTTGATTGATTGGTTTCCTTTTCTTTTGGCCAAGTGGATGGACAAGAATTCCTAAGAACCTTCTCTAGCTATCTATGCTTTTCTCGTCTCAAACTCTATTCATGCTGCATCACAAAGTTTGATCAAGTCAGTTTCGAACCACTCTGTCTGAGGAGCACTCGGAGTCCCCGATTCATCATAGACTTAAACCTCCAAAACTTCTTTGTGTGTTTCGGTCTGACTGATTCATCAATTTTGGTCATACCGAGATCACTAAGTCGATTTAGGTTTTCAATCTCGGTGCAACCGATTTGAACTTTTCGGTCACACTGAGTTTCAGTAACTGCTTGCAGTTATGAATCTCGGTGCCACCGAGTTGTTCCACTCGGTCACACCGACAGGGTCAGGCTATATATATCCACGGGTCAAATTTTGGAAAACTTTCCGAACCTCCTCGCCCTCGCTTATCCTGCTCTGCCTCCCTGGGTCTACGGATCATCCTCCTCGTCGCCAGCCACCTCCTGTCGCTGGTCTCCGCCGCCATCAATGGGATCGTCTCCGCCGTTGCCGCCGTAGCAAGTTCATCGCCGAACTAGGGTATGGACTTGAAATTTGTGCTGTTCTAACTTTGATTCCCTAGCACATTGTTTTGCCATGTATCTTGCCACGATTAAGATCGTTCTATCCATCGAAAACACTACGTAGTTTAGTCTTGAATTGAAAATTTAGGGTTAGGTTTCCGCCGAAACCATCTCGGACCGACCGAGTTGATGAAATCGGTGCCACCGATTTGGCTTAGGCCATTTCACATGTGATTCTCGGTCTGACCGAGAATTGCAAATTGGTGTGACCGAGTTCAACACTTTGTGAAACCCTAGCAATCTCGGTGCCACCGAACTATGACTCGGTCTAACCAAGTTCACTAGTTTAGGTTCCAAAAGCTGCTTCGGTATCATCGAGTTTGCAAATTGATAGATCCGAAATGCTTTCTGTGGAAAACTAAAACTAAGTTTTTAATTCATTCTTTTGCAAAAACCTCTGTACTTTGTGATGCTCATCCACTCTACCTCATCTATAATCTATTCACAGGGTCTGCTGTCAGTGTTTGCATCATGTCAGATCAGAGTGACAGTCAGAACAAGTCAGATGAGCAGGTTCTTGAGTGAGGGCACTAGTCCCTCTAGCAGCTCAGATGATGGAAGCAGGAGCACACCCAACAATCTGCCAAAGGCTGCCACAAGGGCCAGCAAGAAAAGAACCTCAGTGTCAGAGGATGAGGACTATGTGGCTGAGGAAGAAGAAACCACCTCAAAGAGGAAAGTCCTGAAGAAGGAATATGGCACAGCTGCTGCCACCAAGCCAGGGATGAAGCAAAAGGTTCCTGCCAAGAGAGCTCCAATGTCTAAAGCTAGACCATCCACTCAAGAGACTTTGGGATCTGCACCCAAAGAGCAAGTTGTGGCAGAAAAGAAAAGGAAAGAGAGGGTCAAGAAGACCACTGCCAGAGTGCTTGGGAGATCTTCAATCATGAAAGACTCTGAAGAAGAGGAAGAGGAAGAGGATGCTGCACCAGCACCTAAAGCTCAGAAGCTTATGGGAGATGCCATAAGATCAGGGGCTGCTCCATATAAGCCCAAAGGAACTCCTAAGCCAGCTGCTCCAAAACCCAAAACTGCACCGAAGAGGAGCACCAGGAACATCCCAGCAGCAGAGAAGAACAAGGCCCCAATGCCTGAAGCTGCAATGGAAGAAGAAGATGATGATTCTGTTGTCTTGAGGAAGTTGAAGCCAAAAATTCCAGACCACAATGATGCTCATCTAGTTGCAGAGAACATGAAAGTCAGGAAGGACTTTGGTCTAAGGCTATGGAGAGAGTCTGATCCATATGCCACCAGGAGAAGGACTGTTGTGGACTACAGGTTCCATACAAAGGAACAACAGGACTTCTATGAGACCATCTTGCTTGACAAGAAGCCCATAGTGTGTGACATGAGATGGGTCGATTGGTCATTCATTGAGGAAAATGAGGATCACTTCCCTGGTGTATATGACAGCTTCAAGGCTTGTGGAGTTGACGATTTTGTGGCTCAGAAGCTTACAAAATGGAATGATGAGCTCATCATGCAGTTCTACTCCACAGCTCACTTCTACCCAGATGGAAGGATTGTCTGGATGTTTGAAGGTACTAGGTACTAGTCAACAGTTGCAGAATGGGCTAAGTTGATCAATGCCCCAGAAGAACACGAAGATGACCTGGATGTCTATGCCAACAAGAAGAAGGATCACAACACCATGGCACACATGTACAGGGAGATCCCAGATGCTGCTCTTGAGACAGACAAGTTTGGATCTGTACATTACCTTCTGTCAGGCTTGCCAACTATCAACTGGATTCTTAGGCACGCTCTCTTGCCAAAGTCAGGTGATCACAAGATGATCAGAGGCCATGCAATTAACTTGCTTCACATCTTTGATGTCACACAGAAATTCAAAGTCATGAGCCTAATAGTGGAAACAATAAAGAGGACAGCTGCAGATCGGAAGAGGAGTTGTGGGTATGCCCCACAGATCTAGGAGCTGATTAACTCCAAGATGGGCACTGGCACATATCTGCTGGACAAGGAGCACCTGCCTATCTACCCAGACTTTGAGGACAACACTGTGGTGATGGATGAAAATGAACCATCTTCTGTGCACGCACAAGCCAAGAAGGAGAAGGCAAAGGTTGAAAAGGCTGCAAGGATGCCAACTACTGAAGAAGCATCTCAGTATCTTCTGAAGAGCAAGCAAGATCAGCTTGGCTACTTGATTTCCTCCACTTTGAGGATTGAGAAGGGACTGGCCACCCTGACTGAAAACCAGGAGAGCTTGGAGAGGATCGTGGAGCAGAAGTTCTATGACTTAGATGTGAAGGTCACTGAGATCTAGTCAGTCGTTGAGAAACTTCAGGATGAAGTGGAGGAGAAGAAGGGCAAGACAACCACTGATGCTTTTGCTAGAGTGCCCAAAGGTCAGAGGTCTGCTGCAGTGCCTATTCCAGACACTAGAGCTAATTCATCTGCACCAGCTACATCTTCAGTGCCACCGGCTCCAGCACCTACTCCACCAGCTCCATCTACATCGACTGATGCCTTCGTTCTTGGAGTTCTGTCTACACCACCACCTGAAGACCAAGCCTGAGTGTCGATCTAGCACCATGCATTTTTATGAACTTTTTGGTAACTTGTTGCCAAAGGGGGAGAAAATGTATAGATCATAGGCTTCGAGAGAGAGCGTTGCTTTTTATTCTCTCTTTTTGTTTGGTGGTAAAACTTCGTTTATTTGCTTGGTTGATCATGTGTTTGATCATATGCTACCTTAATGCTTGTTGGATGACATTATCCTTTTATATGATCATTCATTTTGCTTGGTGATGAGTGCATGTATTTTAATTATTATCAATTTGAGCGCTCCACCAAGATGTATGTGACATGGAAGAGTAACCCATGATCCTAACTCTTTGTGCATTTGCAGTCCAAAGCAAATCTTAAACTATGCACAAATTTAGGGGGAGCTCTTGCTTTTCACATACTTCTCAAAGCGACAATGTTTTTCACTCTTATTATCATTTGTCAAAGTTTTGATCTATATGTTGTCATCAATTACCAAAAAGGGGGAGATTGAAAGTGCAGCTATCCCTAGGTGGTTTTGGTAATTCCTAACAACATATAGCTCATTGAGCTAATGCTACTTCAAGATTAATATCTCAGGAAAGCTCAATGATTGGCATGGCATGGATGAGAAAAGTGGACCCCTCAAAATGCCAAGGACAAAGGATTGGCTCAAGCTCAAAGCTCAAGACTCTACATTTTCTATTTTAGTGATCCAAGATCACATTGAGTCTATAGGAAAAGCCAATACTATCAAGGAGGGATGAGGTGTTGCTTAATGAGGATCTTGCTCAAAATGCTTAGTGATATGGTCCAAAACCCTCAACTACTTTCTCACATCCACATATGACCTAAACCAAAAGTCAAACTCGGCCCCATCAATTATTTCTATCCGGCGCCACCGAGTTTCAAATGTCATAGCCACTGCCACAAACCCTAGGCAAATCGGTCTCACCGATAGGGATCTCGGTCTCACCGAGATGGGATTGTAATCTCTCTGTTTCCCTTCGTAACATTTCAGTCTCACCGAGATGAGCGATCGGTCCCACCGAGATTGCAATGTAAACTCTCTGTTTTCCCTTCGTAACGTTTTGGTCTCACCGAAATGAGCGATCGGTCCCACCGAGTTTACCTGACCAACTCTCTGGTTAGCTTATTACCAAAATCGGTCTCACCGAGTTTGTGTGATCGGTCTCACCGAGATTACGTTATGCCCTAACCCTAATCTTATCGGTCCTACCGAGTTGCATGTCGGTCCCGCCGAAAACCCTAACGATCACTAGCTTTGCTGAATCGGTCCGACCGAGTTTAACCATTCGGTCCCACCGAGTTTGGAAAGTTATGTGTAACGGTTAGATTATGTGTGGATGCTATATATACCCCTCCACCTCCTCTTCATTCGTGGAGAGAGCCATCAGAACAAACCTACACATCCAACCTATATTTTCTCAGAGAGAACCACCTACACTTGTGTTGAGACGAAGATATTCCATTCATACCATATGAATCTTGATCTCTAGCCTTCCCCAAGTTGCTTTCCACTCAAATATTCTTTCCACCAAATCCATATCCTGTGTGAGAGAGTTGAGTGTCGGGGAGACTATCATTTGAAGCACAAGAGCAAGGAGTTCATCATCAACACACCATTTGTTACTTCTTGGAGAGTGGTGTCTCCTAGATTGGCTAGGTGTCACTTGGGAGCCTCCGACAAGATTGTGGAGTTGAACCAAGGAGTTTGTAAGGGCAAGGGGATCGCCTACTTCGTGAAGATCTACCGCCAGTGAGGCAAGTCCTTCGTGGGCGATGGCCATGGTGGGATAGACAAGGTTGCTTCTTCATGGACCCTTCATGGGTGGAGCCCTCCGTGGACTCGCGCAACCATTACCCATCGTGGGTTAAAGTCTCCATCAACGTGGATGTATGATAGCACCACCTATCGGAACCATGACAAAATATTCGTGTCTTCAATTGCGTTTGAATCCTCCAAACCCTTCCCTTTACATTCTTGCAAGTTGCATGCTTTACTTTCCGCTGCTCATATACTCTTTGCATGCTTGCTTGAATTGTGTTAAGATTGCTTGACTTGTTCAAAGTTGCTAAAATCTGCCAAGAACTAAAATTGGGAAAAGGCTAGATTTTTATTTGGTCAAGTAGTCTAATCACCCCCTCTAGATATACTTCCGATCCTACACTGTCCGACACACTCAAACCCTATAAGGCCTCCTGATTCCTTTGCATGCATTTGAATATTATACACTAGTAAAAATAGGTACGACGACAAGGGGCTACCTTGGAGAAGACCCCCTAGTCGGGGCAAACCTTCCTGTTTCATCCTTGTTGAAGCGAACTTGGTAATTAATAGAAGATATACAAGACATGATCATGCTTATCCACACGAGAGAAATTCCACACCAATTCAACATCTTAAGAAAACACCATTCCACCCGATTGTATGCCTTGAGCATGCCAAGCTTGATAGCACACATGCCATACTTTCCATTCCTCTTTTACTTGATTGTATGGTAAGATTTATACACCACAATTTTGAAGGAAATATGCCCTAGAGGCAACAATAAAGTTGTTATTTATATTTCCTTATATCATGATAAATGTTTATTATTCATGCTAGAATTGTATTAACCGGAAACTTAGTACATGTGTGAATACATAGACAAAACAGAGTGTCCCTAGTATGCCTCTACTTGACTAGCTCGTTAATCAAAGATGGTTAAGTTTCCTGACCATAGACATGTGTTGTCATTTGATGAACGGGATCACATCATTAGAGAATGATGTGATGGACAAGACCCATCCGTTAGCTTAGCACGTGGACCCTTCGTGGGGTGGTTCTCTCTCAGTGGACCGCTTCGTAAGACTGCGCGCAAAACCATTACCACCTTCATGTGGGTGCAGCCCTCGATGGAACGGCGCGCAAGCGTTACCTCGCTCCAACACCACCCCGGCCTGCACAACTACGCGGAGACATTACTCCCGCACCACACCATCACCCCCGCCGCAATATCTGTTAACTCCCTAACCTACGCACGCCGTCACCCAAAAGCCCACCCCGGGCAAGATAACACCATCTCCCCGATCACGACAATACCCGCATCATCCCCACCCCCCCTCACAAGGTGACCGCAACCGTATACGCGGTACGTGAAGTAGTAAGATTCAAAAAAGCCTGGATGTTACCGGATAGTAAAAACGTTCCAAGACTACATACACGGGGGAAAAACAATAACGTTTGACCATATTTCCGCCGTTTGAATTTCCACAAACTTCGCGACCCTTACTTTGCAGAAGTTGCGATGCTGTTACATCCGCCTGCTACCAATAACTGCTTTGCATGCTGCTCTCTATATGTATTGCCGTGTATGTTGAAACATTTGTGGCTAAAATCCACTCAAACAAAGGCCAGATTGCAAATCTAGCACGATGATCCTAGTCTCGAATCACCCCCGTTCAACACACGTACAGACTGTCTCCTACCTTGATCCAGCAAGGGGAGAAGGAGAGGTTGGGGAAGACTCCATCCAGCAGCAGCACGTGGGGTGGTGGTGGAGGAGCGCGGGACTCCAGCAGGGCTTCGCCAAGCACTACGAGAGACGAGGAGGGAGAGGGGTAGGGCTGCGCCAACAGGGGAGGAACTTCGTGTGTTGGGCTGCCCCTTTGCCTCCACTATATATAGGGGGAGAGGGAGGGCTGCGCCCCCACCTAGGGTTTCCTCCCTAGGGGTGGCGGCAGCCCTAGATCCCATCTAGGGTGGCGGCCACAAGGGGGAGAGGGGGAGGCGCACCTGAGGTGGGCCTTAGGGCCCATCTGCCCTAGGGTTTGCCCCCCTCCCCTCTTGGAGGCGCCTTGGGCCTTGGTGGGAGGCGCCCCAGCCCACCTAGGGGCTGGTCCCTTCCCACTATTGGCCCATGTAGGCCTCCGGGGCTGGTGGCCCCGGACCCCTCCGGTGGTCCCGGTACACTACCGGTGATGCCCGGAACACTTCCGGTGGCCAAAACCATACTTCCTATATATCAATCTTTACCTCCGGACCATTCCAGAACTCCTCGTGACGTCCGGGATCTCATCCGGGACTCCGAACAACATTGGTAACCGCGTACATCTTTCCCTATAACCCTAGCGTCATCGAACCTTAAGTGTGTAGACCCTACGGGTTCGGGAGTCATGCAGACATGGCCGAGACAACTCTCCGGTCAATAACCAACAGCGGGATCTGGATACCCATGTTGGCTCCCACATGCTCCACGATGATCTCATTGGATGAACCACGATGTCAAGGATCTTCAATCAATCCCGTATACAATTCCCTTTGTCTATCGGTACGATACTTGCCCGAGATTCGATCGTCGGTATCCCGATACCTTGTTCAATCTCGTTACCGGCAAGTCTCTTTACTCGTTCTCGTAACACATCATCCCGTGATCAACTCCTTGGTCACATTGTGCACATTATGATGATGTCCTACCGAGTGGGCCTGAGATACCTCTCCGTCACACGGAGTGACAAATCCCAGTCTCGATTCATGCCAACCCAACAGACACTTTCGGAGATACCCGTAGTGCACCTTTATACCCACCCAGTTACGTTGTGACATTTGGTACACCCAAAGCATTCCTACGGTATCCGGGAGTTGCACAATCTCATGGTCTAAGGAAATGATACTTGACATTAGAAAAGCTTTAGCATACGAACTACACGATCTTGTGCTAGGCTTAGGATTGGGTCTTGTCCATCACATCATTCTCCTAATGATGTGATCCCGTTATCAACGACATCCAATGTCCATGGTCAGGAAACCGTAACCATCTATTGATCAACGAGCTAGTCAACTAGAGGCTTACTAGGGACTATGGTGTTGTCTATGTATCCACACATGTATCTGAGTTTCCTATCAATACAATTCTAGCATGGATAATAAACGATTATCATGAACAATGAAATATAATAATAACTAATTTATTATTGCCTCTAGGGCATATTTCCAACAACCTCCCACTTGCACTAGAGTCAATAAATGTCATGAGTCTCAATCGCTCCATGTTGACTAATGGACTCAAAGTAGCATAATATAGAAAATCCAATTTTTTTGAGATGTGCCCTTTAAACCGGAAATGGGGGAATATATCTTTATATATATGCGCTCTAATAAGGGACGTGCGTTCTCTGTTTTTGTCCCCTGTTAATCCATATCATGGAATTTTTTTTCCGTGACCTTACGCTAGCGGTGGTACTCCACAATTTTGTTTTCTGTCCACACATAAATACAATTATGCGGGTTGATGTTCTTCCCCCATCATTGAGGCCTTTTACAAATTTAGCCTTCGATTGTAGATGCTGAAGGAAATATGCCCTAGAGGCAATAATAAAGTTGTTATTTTATATTTCCTTATTCATGATAAGGTTTATTATTCATGCTAGAATTGTATTGATCGGAAACCTTAATACATGTGTGAATACATAAACAAACACCGTGTCCCTAGTGAGCCTCTACTAGACTAGCTCGTTGATCAAAGATGGTTAAGGTTTCCTAACCATGGACATGAGTTGTCATTTGATAAGGGATCACATCATTAGAGAATGATGTGATGTACAAGACCCATCCGTTAGCTTAGCATATGATCGTTCAGTTTTATTGCTATTGCTTTCTTCATGTCAAATACATATTCCTTCGACTATGAGATTATGCACTCCCGATACCGGAAGGAACCTTGTGTGCTATCAAACGTCACAACGTAACTGGGTGATTATAAAGGCTCTACAGGTATCTCAAGAGTGTTTGTTGAGTTGGCATAGATTGAGATTAGGATTTGTCACTTCGATATGGGAGAGGTATCTCTGGGCCCTCTCGGTAATGCACATCACATAAGCCTTGCAAGCAATGTGACTAATGAGTTAGTTGCGGGATGATGCATTACAGAACGAGTAAAGAGACTTGCCGGTAACAAGATTGAACTAGGTATGAAGATACCGACGATCGAATCTCGGGCAAGTAACATACCGATGACAAAGGGAATAACGTATGTTGTCATTACGGTTGACCGATAAAGATCTTCGTAGAATATGTAGGAACCAATATGAGCATCCAGGTTCCGTTGGTTATTGACCGAAGAGGTGTCTCGGTCATGTCTATTAGTTCTCGAACACATAGGGCCCGCAGTAACCTGGCTCGGATGCATCACTGTTGGGGAACGCAGTATTTCAAAAAAATTCCTACGATCATGCAAGATCTATCTAGGAGATGCATAGCAACGAGAGGGGAGAGTGTCTACGTACCCTCGTAGACCGAAAGCGGAAGCGTTTAGTAACGCGGTTGATGTAGTCGAACGTCTTCGCGATCCAACCGATCAAGTACCGAACACACGGCACCTCCGCGATCTGCACACGTTCAGCTCGGTGACGTCCCTCGTACTCTTGATCCAGTTGAGCCGAGGGAGAGTTTTCGTCAGCACGATGGCACGACGCGTGATGATGATGAAGTTACCGATGCAGGGCTTCGCCTAAGCACTACAACGATATGACCGAGGTGGAAATCTGTGGAGGGCACCGCACACGGCTAAACTATCAACTTGTGTGTCTATGGGGTGCCCTCCCCCGTATATAAAGGAGTGGAGGAGGGGAGGTGCCGGCCCTCTCATGGCGCGCCCAAGGGGGGATTCCTACTTCCTCCAGTAGGAGTAGGTTTCCCCCCTTCCCTAGTTGGAGTAGAAGAAGAAGGAAGTGGAAGAGAGGAGGGAAGGAAAGGGGGGCCGCCCCCCTCCCAATTCGGATTGGGCTTGGGGGCACGCGCCTCCCACTTGGCCGCCTCCTCTCTCCCACCATGGCCTAAGGCCCATTACTCCCCGGGGGGTTCCGGTAACCCCGGTACTCCGGTAAATGCCGAACTCATCCGGAAACCATTTCCGAGTGTCCAAACATAGCCTTAATATATCAATATCTTTATGTCTCGACCATTTCGAGACTCCTCGTCATGTCCGTGATCACATCCGGGACTGCCAAACTACCTTCGGTACATCAAAACACATAAATCATAATACCGATCGTCATCGAACGTTAAGCGTGCGGACCCTAGGGTTTGAGAACTAGTAGACCATGAGAGACTCTCTCTAGTCTATATCCAATAGCGAAACTGACATGCTCATATTGCTCATACCAGATTATCTAGCCGACAGCATACTTCTTTATAGGTCAAAAAAACACTTAACAACATACGTTGTTCGTCCTTTGTCATCGGTATGTTACTTGCTGAGATTCGATCGTCGGTATCAATACCTAGTTCAATCTCGTTACCGGCAAGTCTCTTTACTCGTTTCGTAATGCATCATCCCGTCAACTAACTCAGCATTGCTTGCAAGGCTTATAGTGATGTGCATTACCGAGAGCCCAGAGATACCTCTCCGACAATCGGAGTGACAAATCCTAATCTTGATCTATGCCAACTCAACAAGTACCATTCGGAGACACCTGTAGAGCACCTTTATAATCACCCAGTTACGTTGTGACGTTTGGTAGCACACAAAGTGTTCCTCCGGTAAGGAGTTGCATAATCTCATAGTCATAGGAACATGTATAAGTCATGAAGAAAGCAATAGCAACATACTAAACGATCAAGTGCTAAGCTAACAGAATGGGTCAGTCAATCACATCATTCTCTAATGATGTGATCCGTTCATTCAAATGAAACTCATGTCTATGGCTAGGAAACTTAACCATCTTTGATTAACGAGCTAGTCAAGTAGAGGCATACTAGTGACACTCTGTTGGTCTATGTATTCACACATGTACTAAGTTTGGTTAATACAATTCTAGCATGAATAATAAACATTTATCATGATATAAGGAAATAAATAAACTTTATTATTGCCTCTAGGGCATATTTCCTTCAGTCTCCCACTTGCACTAGAGTCAATAATCTAGTTCACATCCATGTGATTTAACACCAATAGTTCACATCTTTATGTGATTAGTTCACATCTCCATGTGACTAATACCAAAGGGTTTACTAGAGTCAATAATCTAGTTCACATCGCTATGTGATTAACACCCAAAGAGTGATCATGTTTTGCTTGTGAGAGAGTTTAGTCAACGGGTCTGCCACATTCAGAGCCGTATGTATTTTGCAAATTTTCTATGTCTACAATGCTTTGCACACGGAGCTACTCTAGCTAATCGCTCCCACTTTCAATATGTATCTAGATCGAGACTTAGAGTCATCTAGATCGGTGTCAAAGCTTGCATCGACGTAACTCTTTACGACGAACTCTTTGTCACCTCCATAACCGAGAAACATTTCCTTATTCCACTAAGGATAATTTTGACCTGTTCAGTGATCCACTCCTGGATCACTATTGTACCCTCTTGCCAAACTCATGGTGAGGTACAATAGGTCTGGTACACAGCATAGCATACTTTATAGAACCTATGACTGAGGCATAGGGAATGACTTTTCATTCTCTTTCTATTTTCTGCCATGGTCGGGTTTTGAGTCTTTACTCAACTTCACACCTTGCAACACAGGCAAGAACTCCTTCTTTGACTGTTCCATTTTGAACTACTTCAAAATCTTGTCAAGGTATGTAATCATTGAAAATATATCAAGCGTCTTGATCTATCTCTATAGATCTTGATGCTCAATATGTAAGTAGCTTCATTGAGGTCTTTCTTTGAAAAACTCTTTTCAAACACTCCTTTATGCTTTCCAGAAAATTCTACATTATTTCCGATCAACAATATGTCATTCACATATACTTATCAGAAATGTTGTAGTGCTCCCACTCACTTTCTTGTAAATACAGGCTTCACCGCAAGTCATAAAACATGCTTTGATCACTTTATCAAGCATATATTCCAACTCCGAGATGCTTGCACCAGTCCATAGATGGATCGCTGGAGCTTGCTCACTTTGTTAGCACCTTTAGGATCGACAAAACCTTTTGGTTGCATCATATACAACTCTTCTTTTAAGAAATCCATTAAGGAATGTAGTTTTGACATCCATTTGCCAGATTTCATAAAATGTCGGCAATTGCTAACATGATTCGGACAGACTTAAGCATCGATACGAGTGAGAAAATCTCATCGTAGTCAAACTATGAATTTGTCAAAACTTTTTGACAAGTCGAGCTTTGTAGATAGTAACACTACTATCAGCGTCCGTCTTCCTCTTGAAGATCCATTTATTCTCAATGGCTTGCCGATCATCGGGCAAGTCCACCAAAGTCCACACTTTGTTCTCATACATGGATTCTATCTCAGATTTCATGGCCTCAAGCCATTTTGCGGAATCTGGGCTCATCATCGCTTCCTCATAGTTCGTAGGTTCATCATGGTCAAGTAACATGACCTCCAGAACAGGATTACCGTACGACTCTGGTGCGGATCTTACTCTGGTTGACCTACGAGGTTCGGTAGTAACTTGATCAGATTTCATGATCATCATCATTAGCTTCCTCACTAATTGGTGTAGGAATCACTGGAACTGATTTCTGTGATGAACTACTTTCCAATAAGGGAGCAGGTACAGTTACCTCATCAAGTTCTACTTTCCTCCCACTCACTTCTTTCGAGAGAAACTCCTTCTCTAGAAAGGATCCATTTAGCAACAAAAGTCTTTGCCTTAGATCTGTGATAGAAGGTGTACCCAACAGTTTCCTTTGGGTATCCTATGAAGACACTTCCGATTTGTTCGAGCTTATCAGGTTGAAGCTTTTTCACATAAGCATCGCAACCCAAACTTTAAGAAACGACACCTTAGGTTTCTTGCCAAACCATAGTTCATACGGTGTCGTCTCAACGGATTTAGATGGTGCCCTATTTAACGTGAATGTAGCTGTCTCTAATGCATAACCCCAAAACGATAGTGGTAAATTGGTAAGAGACATCATAGATCGCACCATATCTAATAAAGTACGTTATCGTTCGGACACACCATTATGCTTGGTGTTCCAGGTGGCGTGAGTTGTGAAACTATTCACATTGTTTTAATGAAGGCCAAACTCGTAACTCAAATATTCGCCTCTGTGATCAGATCGTAGATATTTTCTTTTACGATGATTCTTCACTTCACTTGAACTGAACTTTCTGTTGGGGAACATAGTAATTTCAAAATTTTCCTACGCACACGCAAGATCATGGTGATGCATAGCAACGAGAGGGGAGAGTGTTGTCTACGTACCCTCGTAGACCGACAACGGAAGCGTTGACACAACGTAGATGAAGTAGTTGTACGTCTTCCCGATCCGACCGATCCAAGTACCGAACGTACGGCACCTCCGAGTTCTGCACACGTTCAACTCGGTGACGTCCGTCGAGCTCCGATCCAGCCGAGTGTTGAGGGAGAGTTTTGTCAACATGACGGTGTGATGACGGTGATGATGTTCTACCGACGCAGGGCTTCGCCTAAGCACCGCTACGATATGACCGAGGTGGAATATGGTGGAAGGGGGCACCGCACACGGCTAAGAATACGATCACGAAGATCAACTTGTGTGTCATGGGGTGCCCCCTTGCCCCCGTATATAAAGGAGGGAGAGGGGGAGGTGCGGCCGGCCCTAGGGGTGCGCCTGGAGGAGTCCTACTCCCACCGGGAGTAGGACTCCCCCCTCTTGCCTTGTTGGAGAAGGAAAGGGGAAGGGGAAAAGAGGAAAGGGGGGCGTCGCCCCCCTTCCTTGTCCTATTCGGACTAGGAGGGGAGGGGGCGCGCGGCCTGCCCTGGCCGGCCCTCCTCTTCTCCCTTAGGGCCCATGTAGGCCCATTAACCCCCCCCCGGGGGGGGGGGTTCCGGTAACCCCCCCGGTACTCTGGTAAAATCCGGAATGTTTCCGATATCCAAATATAGGCTTAGAATATATCAATCTTTATGTCTCGACCATTTCGAGACTCCTCATCATGTCCGTGATCACATCCGGGACTCCGAACAACCTTCAGTACATCAAAACACAAAAACCCTAATTACGATCGTCACCGAACTTTAAGCGTGCGGACCCTACGGGTTCGAGAACTATGTAGACATGACCGAGACACGTCTCCGGTCAATAACCAATAGCGGAACCTAGATGCTCATATTGGCTCCTACATATTCTATGAAGATCTTTATCGGTCAGACCGCATAACAACATACGTCGTTCCCTTTGTCATAGGTATGTTATTTGCCCGAGATTCGATCTTCGGTATATCAATACCTAGTTCAATCTCGTTACCGGCAAGTCTCTTTACTCGTTCCGTAATACATCATCCCGAAACTAACTTATTAGTTGCAATGCTTGCAAGGCTTGAGTGATGTGTATTACCGAGAGGGCCCAGAGATACCTCTCCGACAATCGGAGTGACAAATCCTAATCTCGAAATACGCCAACACAACAAGTACCTTTGGAGACACCTGTAGAGCACCTTTATAATCACCCAGTCACGTTGTGATGTTTGGTAGCACACAAAGTGTTCCTCCGGTAAACGGGAGTTGCATAATCTCATAGTCATAGGAACATGTATAAGTTATGAAGAAAGCAATAGCAACAAACTAAACGATCAAGTGCTAAGCTAACGGAATGGGTCAAGTCAATCACATCATTCTCCTAATGATGTGATCCCGTTAATCAAATGACAACTCATGTCTATGGCTAGGAAACATAACCATCTTTGATCAACGAGCTAGTCAAGTAGAGGCATATTAGTGACACTCTGTTTGTCTATGTATTCACACATGTATTACGTTTCTGGTTAATACAATTCTAGCATGAATGATAAAAAATTATCATGATATAAGGAAATAAATAATAACTTTTATTATTGCCTCTAGGGCATATTTCCTTCAGTCTCCCACTTGCACTAGAGTCAATAATCTAGATTACACAGTAATGATTCTAACACCCATGGAGCCTTGGTGCTGATCATGTTTTGCTCGTGGAAGAGGCTTAGTCAGCGGGTCTGCAACATTCAGATCCGTATGTATCTTGCAAATTTCTATGTCTCCCACTTGGACTAAATCCCGAATGGAATTGAAGCATCTCTTGATGTGCTTGGTTCTCTTAAGAAATCTGGATTCCTTTGCCAAGGCAATTGCACCATTATTGTCACAAAAGATTTTCATTGGACCCGATGCACTAGGTATGCCACCTAGATCGGATATGAACTCCTTTATCCAGACTCCTTCATTTGTTTCTTCCGAAGCAGCTATGTACTCCGCTTCACATGTAGATCCCGCCACGACGCTTTGTTTAGAAGTGCACCAACTGACAGCTCCACCATTCAATGTAAACACGTATCCGGTTTGCGATTTAGAATCGTCTGGATCGGTGTCAAAGCTTGCATCAACGTAACCATTTACGATGAGCTCTTTGTCACCTCCATATATGAGAAACATATCCTTAGTCCTTTTCAGGTACTTCAGGATGTTCTTGACCGCTGTCCAGTGATCCACTCCTGGATTACTTTGGTACCTCCCTACTAGACTTATAGCAAGGCACACATCAGGTCTGGTACACAGCATTGCATACATGATAGAGCCTATGGCTGAAGCATAGGGAACATCTTTCATTTTCTCTCTATCTTCTGCGGTGGTCAGACATTGAGTCTTACTCAACTTCACACCTTGTAACATAGGCAAGAACCCTTTCTTTGCTTGATCCATTTTGAACTTCTTCAAAATTTTGTCAAGGTATGTGCTTTGTGAAAGTCCAATTAAGCGTCTTGATCTATCTCTATAGATCTTAATGCCCAATATGTAAGCAGCTTCACCGAGGTCTTTCATTGAAAAACTCTTATTCCAGTATCCCTTTATGCTATCCAGAAATTCTATATCATTTCCAATCAATAATATGTCATCCACATATAATATCAGAAATGCTACAGAGCTCCCACTCACTTTCTTGTAAATACAGGCTTCTCCAAAAGTCTTTACAAAACCAAATGCTTTGATCACACTATCAAAGCATTTATTCCAACTCCGAGAGGCTTGCACCAGTCCATAAATGGATTGCTGGAGCTTGCACGCTTTGTTATCTCCCTTTGGATCGACAAAACCTTCTGTTTGCATCATGTACAACTCTTCTTCCAGAAATCCATTCAGGAATGCAGTTTTGACATCCATCTGCCAAATTTCATAATCATAAAATGCGGCAATCGCTAACATGATTCGGACAGACTTAAGCATCGCTACGGGTGAGAAGGTCTCATCATAGTTAATCCCTTGAACTTGTCGAAAACCTTTCGCAACAAGTCAAGCATTATAGACAGTAACCTTACCGTCAGCGTCAGTCTTCTTCTTGAAGATCCATTTATTCTCAATTGCTCGCCGATCAATGGAAAAGTCAACCAAAGTCCACACTTTGTTCTCATACATGTATCCCATCTCAGATTTCATGGCTTCTAGCAATTTTGCGGAATCTGGGCTCACCATCGCTTCTTCATAGTTCGTAGGTTCATCATGATCTAGTAGCATGACTTCCAGAACAGGATTACCGTACCACTCTGGTGTGGATCTTACTCTGGTTGATCTACGAGGTTCGGTAGTAACTTGATCTGAAGTTTCATGATCATTATCATTAGCTTCCTCACTAATTGGTGTAGGTGTCACAGAAACAGTTTTCTGTGATGCACTAGTTTCCAATAAGGGAGCAGGTACAGTTACCTCGTCAAGTTCTACTTTCCTCCCACTCACTTCTTTCGAGAGAAACTCCTTCTCTAGAAAGTTTCTGAACTTAGCAACACAAGTCTTGCCTTCGGATCGATGATAGAAGGTGTATCCAATAGTCTCCTTTCGATATCCTATGAAGACACATTTCTTTGATTTGGGTTCGAGCTTATCAGGTTGAAGCTTTTTCACATAAGCATCGCAGCCCCAAACTTTCAGAAACGACAACTTTGGTTTCTTGCCAAACCATAGTTCATAAGGCGTCGTCTCAACGGATTTTGATGGTGCCCTATTTAACGTGAATGCGGCCGTCTCCAACGCATAACCCCAAAACGATAGCGGCATCTCTTGATGTGCTTGGTTCTCTTGTGAAATCTGGATTCCTTTGCCAAGGCAATTGCACCAGTATTGTCACAAAAGATTTTCATTGGACCCGATGCACTAGGTATGCCACCTAGATCGGATATGAACTCCTTCATCCAGACTCCTTCATTTGCTGCTTCCGAAGCAGCTATGTACTCCGCTTCACATGTAGATCCCGCCACGACGCTTTGTTTAGAACTGCACCAACTAACAGCTCCACCGTTCAATGTAAACACGTATCCGGTTTGTGATTTAGAATCGTCCGGATCAGTGTCAAAGCTTGCATCAACGTAACCATTTACGATGAGCTCTTTGTCACCTCCATATACAAGAAACATATCCTTAGTCCTTTTCAGGTACTTCAGGATGTTCTTGACCGCTGTCTAGTGATCCCCTCCTGGATTACTTTGGTACCTCCTTGCTAGACTTATAGCAAGGCACACATCTAGTCTGGTACAAGGCAAGATCCATTTATTCTCAATTGCTTGCCGATCAACGGGCAAGTAAACCAAAGTCCACACTTTGTTCTCATACATGTATCCCATCTCAGATTTCATGGCTTCTAGCCATTTTGCGGAATCTGGGCTCACCATCGCTTCTTCATAGTTCATAGGTTCATCATGATCTAGTAGCATGACTTCCAGAACAGGATTACCGTACCACTCTGGGGCGGATCTTACTCTGATTGATCTACGAGGTTTGGTGGTAACTTGATCTGAAGTTTCATGATCATTATCATTAGCTTCCTCACTAATTGGTATAGGTGTCACAGAAACCGGTTTCTGTGATGTACTACTTTCCAATAAGGGAGCAGGTACAGTTACCTCATCTAGTTCTACTTTCCTCCCACTCACTTCTTTTGAGAGAAACTCCTTCTCTAGAAAAACTCCGAATTTAGCAACAAAAGTCTTGCCTTCGGATCTGTGATAGAAGGTGTACCCAACAGTCTCCTTTGGGTATCCTATGAAGACACATTTCTCCGATTTGGGATTGAGCTTATCAGGTTGAAGCTTTTTCACATAAGCATCGCAGCCCCAAACTTTCAGAAACGACAACTTTGGTTTCTTGCCAAACCACAGTTCATAAGGCGTCGTCTCAACGTATTTTGATGGTTCCCTATTTAACGTGAATGCGGCCGTCTCTAAAGCATAACCCCAAAACAATAGCGGTAAATCTGTAAGAGACATCATAGATCGCACCATATCTAGTAAAGTACGATTACGACGTTCGGACACACCATTACGCTGTGGTGTTCCGGGTGGCGTGAGTTGCAAAACTATTTCACTTTGTTTCAAATGTAGACCAAACTTGTAACTCAAATATTCTCCTCCATGATCAGATCGTAGAAACTTTATTTTCTTGTTACGATGATTTTCAACTTCACTCTGAAATTCTTTGAACTTTTCAAATGTTTCAGACTTATGCTTCATTAAGTAGATATACCCATATCTGCTTAAATCATCTGTGAAGGTGAGAAAATAACGATATCCGCCACGAGCCTCAACATTCATTGGACCACATACATCTGTATGTATGATTTCCAACAAATCTGTTGCTCTCTCCATAGTACCGGAGAATGGCGTTTTAGTCATCTTGCCCATGAGGCACGGTTCGCATGTACCAAGTGATTCATAATCAAGTGGTTCCAAAAGTCCATCAGTATGGAGTTTCTTCATTCGCTTTACATCGATATGAGCTAAACGGCAGTGCCACAAATAAGTTGCACTATCATTATCAACTCTGCATCTTTTGGTTTCAACATTATGAATATGTGTATCACTACTATCGAGATTCATAAAAAATAGACCACTCTTCAAGGGTGCATGACCATAAAAGATATTACTCATATAAATAGAACAACCATTATTCTCTGATTTAAATGAATAACCGTCTCGCATCAAACAAGATCTAGATATAATGTTCGTGCTCAACGCTGGCACCAAATAACAATTATTTAGGTCGAATACTAATCCCGAAGGTAGATGTAAAGGTAGCGCGCCGACCGCGATCACATCGACTTTGGAACCATTTCCCACGCGCATCGTCACCTCATCCTTAGCCACTCTTCGCTTAATCCGTAGCCCCTGTTTCGAGTTGCAAATGTTAGCAACAGAACCAGTATCAAATACCCAGGTGCTACTGCGAGCATTAGTAAGGTACACATCAATAACATGTATATCACATATACCTTTGTTCACTTTGCCATCCTTCTTATCCGCCAAATACTTGGGGCAGTTCCGTTTCCAGTGACCAGTCTGCTTGCAGTAGAAGCACTCAGTCTCAGGCTTAGGTCCATACTTGGGTTTCTTCTCCTGAGCAACAACTTGTTTGTTGTTCTTTTTGAAGTTCCCCTTCTTCTTCCCTTTGCCCTTTTTCTTGAAACTGGTGGTCTTATTGACCATCAACACTTGATGCTCCTTCTTGATTTCTACCTCCGCGGCTTTTAGCATCGCGAAGAGCTCGGGAATAGTCTTATTCATACCTTGCATATTATAGTTCATCACGAAGCTTTTGTAGCTTGATGGCGGTGATTGAAGAACTCTGTCAATGAAACTATCAACAGGAAGATTAACTCCCAGTTGACTCAAGTGATTATGATACCCAGACATTTTGAGTATATGTTCACTGACAGAACTATTCTCCTCCATCTTGCAGCTATAGAACTTATTGGCGACTTCGTATCTCTCAATCCGGGCATTTGCTTGAAATATTAACTTCAACTCCTGAAACATGTCATATGCTCCATGACGTTCAAAACGTCGTTGAAGACCCGGTTCTAAGCCATAAAGCATGGCACATTGAACTATCAAGTAGTCATCAGGTTTGCTCTGCCAGATGTTCATAACATCTGGTGTTGCTCCTGCAGCAGGCTTGGCACTTAGCGGTGCTTCCAGGACGTAATTCTTCTGTGCAGCAATGAGGATAATCCTCAAGTTACGGACCCAGTCCGTGTAATTGCTACCATCATCTTTCAACTTTGCTTTTTAAAGGAACGCATTAAAATTCAATGGAACAACAGCACGGGCCATCTATCTATAATCAAACATAAAGAAGCAAGATATTATCAGGTACTAAGTTCATGATAAATTTAAGTTCATTTAATCATATTACTTAAGAACTCCCACTTAGAAAGATATCCCTCTAATCCTCTAAGTGATCACGTGATCCAAATCAACTAAACCATGTCCGATCATCACGTGAGATGGAGTAGTATCAATGGTGAACATCACTATGTTGATCATATCTACTATATGATTCACGCTCGACCTTTCGGTCTCCGTGTTCCGAGGCCATATCTGTTATATGCTAGGCTCGTCAAGTTTAACCTAAGTATTCCGCGTGTGCAACTGTTTTGCACCCGTTGTATTTGAACGTAGAGCCTATCACACCCGATCATCACGTGGTGTCTCAGCACGAAGAACTTTCGCAACGCTGCATACTCAGGGAGAACACTTATACTTTGATAATTTAGTGAGGGATCATCTTATAATGCTACCGTCAATCAAAGCAAGATAAGATGCATAAAAGATAAACATCACATGCAATCAATATAAGTGATATGATATGGCCATCATCATCTTGTACTTGTGATCTCCATCTCAGAAGTACTGTTATGATCACCATCGTCACCGGCGCGACACCTTGATCTCCATCGTAGCATCGTTGTCGTTTCGCCAATCTTATGCTCCCACGACTATCGCTACCGCTTAGTGATAAAGTAAAGCATTACAGCGCTATTGCATTGCATACAATAAAGCGACAACCATATGGCTCCTGCCAGTTACCGATAAATCAGTTACAAAACATGATCATCTCATACAATAAAATTTAGCATCATGTCTTGACCATATCACATCACAACATGCCCTACAAAAACAAGTTAGACGTCCTCTACTTTGTTGTTGCAAGTTTTACGTGGCTGCTACGGGCTTAGCAAGAACCGTTCTTACCTACGCATCAAAACCACAATGATAGTTTGTCAGGTTGGTGCTATTTTAACCTTTGCAAGGACCGGGCGTAGCCACACTCGGTTCAACTAAAGTTGGAGAAACTGACACCCGCCAGCCACCTATGTGCAAAGCACGTCGGTAGAACCAGTCTCGCGTCAGCGTACACGTAATGTCGGTCCGGGCCGCTTCATCCAACAATACCTCCGAGCCAAAGTATGACATGGTGGTAAGCAGTATGACTTATATTGCCCACAACTCACTTGTGTTCTACTCGTGCATAACATCAACGCATAAAACCTGGCTCGGATGCCACTGTTGGGGAACATAGTAATTTCAAAATTTTCCTACGCACACGCAAGATCATGGTGATGCATAGCAACGAGAGGGGAGAGTGTTGTCTACGTACCCTCGTAGACCGACAACGGAAGCGTTGACACAACGTAGATGAAGTAGTTGTACGTCTTCCCGATCCGACCGATCCAAGTACCGAACGTACGGCACCTCCGAGTTCTGCACACGTTCAACTCGGTGACGTCCGTCGAGCTCCGATCCAGCCGAGTGTTGAGGGAGAGTTTTGTCAACATGACGGTGTGATGACGGTGATGATGTTCTACCGACGCAGGGCTTCACCTAAGCGCCGCTACGATATGACCGAGGTGGAATATGGTGGAAGGGGGCACCGCACACGGCTAAGGAACGATCACGAAGATCAACTTGTGTGTCATGGGGTGCCCCCTTGCCCCCGTATATAAAGGAGGGAGAGGGGGAGGTGCGGCCGGCCCTAGGGGTGCGCCTGGAGGAGTCCTACTCCCACCGGGAGTAGGACTCCCCCCTCTTGCCTTGTTGGAGAAGGAAAGGGGAAGGGGAAAAGAGGAAAGGGGGGCGTCGCCCCCCTTCCTTGTCCTATTCGGACTAGGAGGGGAGGGGGCGCGCGGCCTGCCCTGGCCGGCCCTCCTCTTCTCCCTTAGGGCCCATGTAGGCCCATTAACCCCCCCCCGGGGGGGGGGGTTCCGGTAACCCCCCCGGTACTCTGGTAAAATCCGGAATGTTTCCGATATCCAAATATAGGCTTAGAATATATCAATCTTTATGTCTCGACCATTTCGAGACTCCTCATCATGTCCGTGATCACATCCGGGACTCCGAACAACCTTCAGTACATCAAAACACAAAAACCCTAATTACGATCGTCACCGAACTTTAAGCGTGCGGACCCTACGGGTTCGAGAACTATGTAGACATGACCGAGACACGTCTCCGGTCAATAACCAATAGCGGAACCTAGATGCTCATATTGGCTCCTACATATTCTATGAAGATCTTTATCGGTCAGACCGCATAACAACATACGTCGTTCCCTTTGTCATAGGTATGTTATTTGCCCGAGATTCGATCTTCGGTATATCAATACCTAGTTCAATCTCGTTACCGGCAAGTCTCTTTACTCGTTCCGTAATACATCATCCCGAAACTAACTTATTAGTTGCAATGCTTGCAAGGCTTGAGTGATGTGTATTACCGAGAGGGCCCAGAGATACCTCTCCGACAATCGGAGTGACAAATCCTAATCTCGAAATACGCCAACACAACAAGTACCTTTGGAGACACCTGTAGAGCACCTTTATAATCACCCAATTACGTTGTGACGTTTGGTTGCACACAAAGTGTTCCTCCGGTAAACGGGAGTTGCATAATCTCATAGTCATAGGAACATGTATAAGTTATGAAGAAAGCAATAGCAACAAACTAAACGATCAAGTGCTAAGCTAACGGAATGGGTCAAGTCAATCACATCATTCTCCTAATGATGTGATCCCGTTAATCAAATGACAACTCATGTCTATGGCTAGGAAACATAACCATCTTTGATCAATGAGCTAGTCAAGTAGAGGCATATTAGTGACACTCTGTTTGTCTATGTATTCACACATGTATTACGTTTCTGGTTAATACAATTCTAGCATGAATGATAAAAAATTATCATGATATAAGGAAATAAATAATAACTTTTATTATTGCCTCTAGGGCATATTTCCTTCAGTCTCCCACTTGCACTAGAGTCAATAATCTAGATTACACAGTAATGATTCTAACACCCATGGAGCCTTGGTGCTGATCATGTTTTGCTCGTGGAAGAGGCTTAGTCAGCGGGTCTGCAACATTCAGATCCGTATGTATCTTGCAAATTTCTATGTCTCCCACTTGGACTAAATCCCGAATGGAATTGAAGCATCTCTTGATGTGCTTGGTTCTCTTGTGAAATCTGGATTCCTTTGCCAAGGCAATTGCACCATTATTGTCACAAAAGATTTTCATTGGACCCGATGCACTAGGTATGCCACCTAGATCGGATATGAACTCCTTTATCCAGACTCCTTCATTTGTTTCTTCCGAAGCAGCTATGTACTCCGCTTCACATGTAGATCCCGCCACGACGCTTTGTTTAGAAGTGCACCAACTGACAGCTCCACCATTCAATGTAAACACGTATCCGGTTTGCGATTTAGAATCGTCTGGATCGGTGTCAAAGCTTGCATCAACGTAACCATTTACGATGAGCTCTTTGTCACCTCCATATATGAGAAACATATCCTTAGTCCTTTTCAGGTACTTCAGGATGTTCTTGACCGCTGTCCAGTGATCCACTCCTGGATTACTTTGGTACCTCCCTACTAGACTTATAGCAAGGCACACATCAGGTCTGGTACACAGCATTGCATACATGATAGAGCCTATGGCTGAAGCATAGGGAACATCTTTCATTTTCTCTCTATCTTCTGCGGTGGTCGGACATTGAGTCTTACTCAACTTCACACCTTGTAACATAGGCAAGAACCCTTTCTTTGCTTGATCCATTTTGAACTTCTTCAAAATTTTGTCAAGGTATGTGCTTTGTGAAAGTCCAATTAAGCATCTTGATCTATCTCTATAGATCTTAATGCCCAATATGTAAGCAGCTTCACCGAGGTCTTTCATTGAAAAACTCTTATTCCAGTATCCCTTTATGCTATCCAGAAATTCTATATCATTTCCAATCAATAATATGTCATCCACATATAATATCAGAAATGCTACAGAGCTCCCACTCACTTTCTTGTAAATACAGGCTTCTCCAAAAGTCTTTACAAAACCAAATGCTTTGATCACACTATCAAAGCATTTATTCCAACTCCGAGAGGCTTGCACCAGTCCATAAATGGATTGCTGGAGCTTGCACGCTTTGTTATCTCCCTTTGGATCGACAAAACCTTCTGTTTGCATCATGTACAACTCTTCTTCCAGAAATCCATTCAGGAATGCAGTTTTGACATCCATCTGCCAAATTTCATAATCATAAAATGCGGCAATCGCTAACATGATTCGGACAGACTTAAGCATCGCTACGGGTGAGAAGGTCTCATCATAGTTAATCCCTTGAACTTGTCGAAAACCTTTCGCAACAAGTCAAGCATTATAGACAGTAACCTTACCGTCAGCGTCAGTCTTCTTCTTGAAGATCCATTTATTCTCAATTGCTCGCCGATCAATGGAAAAGTCAACCAAAGTCCACACTTTGTTCTCATACATGTATCCCATCTCAGATTTCATGGCTTCTAGCAATTTTGCGGAATCTGGGCTCACCATCGCTTCTTCATAGTTCGTAGGTTCATCATGATCTAGTAGCATGACTTCCAGAACAGGATTACCGTACCACTCTGGTGTGGATCTTACTCTGGTTGATCTACGAGGTTCGGTAGTAACTTGATCTGAAGTTTCATGATCATTATCATTAGCTTCCTCACTAATTGGTGTAGGTGTCACAGAAACAGTTTTCTGTGATGCACTAGTTTCCAATAAGGGAGCAGGTACAGTTACCTCGTCAAGTTCTACTTTCCTCCCACTCACTTCTTTCGAGAGAAACTCCTTCTCTAGAAAGTTTCTGAACTTAGCAACACAAGTCTTGCCTTCGGATCGATGATAGAAGGTGTATCCAATAGTCTCCTTTCGATATCCTATGAAGACACATTTCTTTGATTTGGGTTCGAGCTTATCAGGTTGAAGCTTTTTCACATAAGCATCGCAGCCCCAAACTTTCAGAAACGACAACTTTGGTTTCTTGCCAAACCATAGTTCATAAGGCGTCGTCTCAACGGATTTTGATGGTGCCCTATTTAACGTGAATGCGGCCGTCTCCAACGCATAACCCCAAAACGATAGCGGCATCTCTTGATGTGCTTGGTTCTCTTGTGAAATCTGGATTCCTTTGCCAAGGCAATTGCACCAGTATTGTCACAAAAGATTTTCATTGGACCCGATGCACTAGGTATGCCACCTAGATCGGATATGAACTCCTTCATCCAGACTCCTTCATTTGCTGCTTCCGAAGCAGCTATGTACTCCGCTTCACATGTAGATCCCGCCACGACGCTTTGTTTAGAACTGCACCAACTAACAGCTCCACCGTTCAATGTAAACACGTATCCGGTTTGTGATTTAGAATCGTCCGGATCAGTGTCAAAGCTTGCATCAACGTAACCATTTACGATGAGCTCTTTGTCACCTCCATATACAAGAAACATATCCTTAGTCCTTTTCAGGTACTTCAGGATGTTCTTGACCGCTGTCTAGTGATCCCCTCCTGGATTACTTTGGTACCTCCTTGCTAGACTTATAGCAAGGCACACATCTAGTCTGGTACAAGGCAAGATCCATTTATTCTCAATTGCTTGCCGATCAACGGGCAAGTAAACCAAAGTCCACACTTTGTTCTCATACATGTATCCCATCTCAGATTTCATGGCTTCTAGCCATTTTGCGGAATCTGGGCTCACCATCGCTTCTTCATAGTTCATAGGTTCATCATGATCTAGTAGCATGACTTCCAGAACAGGATTACCGTACCACTCTGGGGCGGATCTTACTCTGATTGATCTACGAGGTTTGGTGGTAACTTGATCTGAAGTTTCATGATCATTATCATTAGCTTCCTCACTAATTGGTATAGGTGTCACAGAAACCGGTTTCTGTGATGTACTACTTTCCAATAAGGGAGCAGGTACAGTTACCTCATCTAGTTCTACTTTCCTCCCACTCACTTCTTTTGAGAGAAACTCCTTCTCTAGAAAAACTCCGAATTTAGCAACAAAAGTCTTGCCTTCGGATCTGTGATAGAAGGTGTACCCAACAGTCTCCTTTGGGTATCCTATGAAGACACATTTCTCCGATTTGGGATTGAGCTTATCAGGTTGAAGCTTTTTCACATAAGCATCGCAGCCCCAAACTTTCAGAAACGACAACTTTGGTTTCTTGCCAAACCACAGTTCATAAGGCGTCGTCTCAACGTATTTTGATGGTTCCCTATTTAACGTGAATGCGGCCGTCTCTAAAGCATAACCCCAAAACAATAGCGGTAAATCTGTAAGAGACATCATAGATCGCACCATATCTAGTAAAGTACGATTACGACGTTCGGACACACCATTACGCTGTGGTGTTCCGGGTGGCGTGAGTTGCAAAACTATTTCACTTTGTTTCAAATGTAGACCAAACTTGTAACTCAAATATTCTCCTCCATGATCAGATCGTAGAAACTTTATTTTCTTGTTACGATGATTTTCAACTTCACTCTGAAATTCTTTGAACTTTTCAAATGTTTCAGACTTATGCTTCATTAAGTAGATATACCCATATCTGCTTAAATCATCTGTGAAGGTGAGAAAATAACGATATCCGCCACGAGCCTCAACATTCATTGGACCACATACATCTGTATGTATGATTTCCAACAAATCTGTTGCTCTCTCCATAGTACCGGAGAATGGCGTTTTAGTCATCTTGCCCATGAGGCACGGTTCGCATGTACCAAGTGATTCATAATCAAGTGGTTCCAAAAGTCCATCAGTATGGAGTTTCTTCATTCGCTTTACATCGATATGAGCTAAACGGCAGTGCCACAAATAAGTTGCACTATCATTATCAACTCTGCATCTTTTGGTTTCAACATTATGAATATGTGTATCACTACTATCGAGATTCATAAAAAATAGACCACTCTTCAAGGGTGCATGACCATAAAAGATATTACTCATATAAATAGAACAACCATTATTCTCTGATTTAAATGAATAACCGTCTCGCATCAAACAAGATCTAGATATAATGTTCGTGCTCAACGCTGGCACCAAATAACAATTATTTAGGTCGAATACTAATCCCGAAGGTAGATGTAAAGGTAGCGCGCCGACCGCGATCACATCGACTTTGGAACCATTTCCCACGCGCATCGTCACCTCATCCTTAGCCACTCTTCGCTTAATCCGTAGCCCCTGTTTCGAGTTGCAAATGTTAGCAACAGAACCAGTATCAAATACCCAGGTGCTACTGCGAGCATTAGTAAGGTACACATCAATAACATGTATATCACATATACCTTTGTTCACTTTGCCATCCTTCTTATCCGCCAAATACTTGGGGCAGTTCCGTTTCCAGTGACCAGTCTGCTTGCAGTAGAAGCACTCAGTCTCAGGCTTAGGTCCATACTTGGGTTTCTTCTCCTGAGCAACAACTTGTTTGTTGTTCTTTTTGAAGTTCCCCTTCTTCTTCCCTTTGCCCTTTTTCTTGAAACTGGTGGTCTTATTGACCATCAACACTTGATGCTCCTTCTTGATTTCTACCTCCGCGGCTTTTAGCATCGCGAAGAGCTCGGGAATAGTCTTATTCATACCTTGCATATTATAGTTCATCACGAAGCTTTTGTAGCTTGATGGCGGTGATTGAAGAACTCTGTCAATGAAACTATCAACAGGAAGATTAACTCCCAGTTGACTCAAGTGATTATGATACCCAGACATTTTGAGTATATGTTCACTGACAGAACTATTCTCCTCCATCTTGCAGCTATAGAACTTATTGGCGACTTCGTATCTCTCAATCCGGGCATTTGCTTGAAATATTAACTTCAACTCCTGAAACATGTCATATGCTCCATGACGTTCAAAACGTCGTTGAAGACCCGGTTCTAAGCCATAAAGCATGGCACATTGAACTATCAAGTAGTCATCAGGTTTGCTCTGCCAGATGTTCATAACATCTGGTGTTGCTCCTGCAGCAGGCTTGGCACTTAGCGGTGCTTCCAGGACGTAATTCTTCTGTGCAGCAATGAGGATAATCCTCAAGTTACGGACCCAGTCCGTGTAATTGCTACCATCATCTTTCAACTTTGCTTTTTAAAGGAACGCATTAAAATTCAATGGAACAACAGCACGGGCCATCTATCTATAATCAAACATAAAGAAGCAAGATATTATCAGGTACTAAGTTCATGATAAATTTAAGTTCATTTAATCATATTACTTAAGAACTCCCACTTAGAAAGATATCCCTACGGGTTCGAGAACTATGTAGACATGACCGAGACACGTCTCCGGTCAATAACCAATAGCGGAACCTGGATGCTCATATTGGCTCCTACATATTCTACCAAGATCTTTATCGGTCAGACCGCATAACAACATACGTTGTTCCCTTTTTCATCGGTATGTTATTTTCCCGAGATTCGATCGTCGATATATCAATACCTAGTTCAATCTCGTTACCGGCAAGTCTCTTTACTCGTTCCGTAATACATCATCCCGCAACTAACTTATTAGTTGCAATGCTTGCAAGTCTTGAGTGATGTGTATTACCGAGAGGGCCCAGAGATACCTCTCCAACAATCGGAGTGCCAAATCCTAATCTCGAAATACGCCAACCCAACAAGTACCTTTGGAGACACCTGTAGAGCACCTTTATAATCACCCAGTTATGTTGTGACATTTGGTGGCACACAAAGTGTTCCTCCGGTAAACGGGAGTTGCATAATCTCATAGTCATAGGAACATGTATAAGTTATGAAGAAAGCAATAGCAACAAACTAAACGATCAAGTGCTAAGCTAACGGAATGGGTCAAGTCAATCACATCATTCTCCTAATTATGTGATCCTGTTAATCAAATGACAACTCATGTCTATGGTTAGGAAACATAACCATCTTTGATCAACGAGCTAGTCAAGTAGAGGCATACTAGTGACACTCTATTTGTCTATGTATTCACACATGTATTATGTTTCTGGTTAATACAATTCTAGCATGAATAATAAACATTTATCATGATATAAGGAAATAAATAATAACTTTTATTATTGCCTCTAGGGCATATTTCCTTCATGGCTAAAGAGAGGAGCAGGCACGAGGGCGCTGGTGGACTCCAGAGGCGAGGTTGGCATGAGCGGGCGCGAGCCGCCGGACATACCCAGGTTCGGTGCTCTCCGGAGAGATAATACCCCTAGTCCTGCCAAGTGTAGTTGGATGATCGATAGTACAATGTTGCTCCTGGAGCTGTATGGGGGAGGAAGGAAGCTGGCCAAGGCTTGGGCCGCTCCTTCTCTCCGGTGTTGCTGTTTTGTGGCTAGTCCTATGCTTACTTGCTTTTCTCTCGTATGTGTTTTCTGCTTGCCCTCTCGCTCGCTCCTATATGCCTCATATGTGTGTATGAGAATGAGAGCAAGTGTGTGGCATGGTGACCTGAGCATGCATGCGTGTGAGCATGTCCAGGATGGATGGATGGATATTGACTTATATATGAGTGTGGGCTAGCTTGTGAAGTAAGCCATGTAGGCATGGGTGTGTGCTTGGGATGTAAGCTACAGTGTGTAGCTTACATCCCAAGCCATGCGTGCTTGCATGCTAGGCTAAGTTTTGTCCTTGGGGCATTTTATAAATCAATGCCCAGGGGACAAAGTACACTGTAGATGATGTCGTGCGTGACGAGGGAACAACATATGCTTTACCAGCAACAGTGGTCGCGGTATGGCCGTCTTGTCGGAGTCGCATCGGATGGGACGTCTTAGTTGACTTTGCTAGATTCCAGCCAGATGGGCTCAACCCGGACGGGCCTTAACCCGGATGAGGATCAACCCGGATAGCTCAACCCGGACAGGCAGAACCCGGCCAGGGTTAACCCGAACAAGGAGAACCCGGCCATGGGGAACCCGGACAGGGTCAACCCGGCCATGGTCAACCCGGCTAAAGTCAACCCGGCCAGGGTCAACCCGGACAGGTCAACCCGGCCAAAGTCAACCCGGCCAGGGTCGACCCAGCCAGATTAGAGCCAGCCGAGCTTAACCCAGCCAGACTCCAGCCAGCCAAGGGGCACTCCCCTGGCAATGTTTTGAAGCATTGTTTCGCCGTCTTGGGCATACCCGGGGGTCATCCCCCCATCAATGGTAATTTGCTTTGGTTATGAAATTAGTCCTAATATGATGGGCATGCAAGAGGGATATAATAAAACTTTCATATAAAGTGCATTGAATACTATGAGAAGTTTGATACTTGATGATTGTTTTGAGATATGGAGATGGTGATATTAGAGTCGTGCTAGTTGAGTAATTGTGAATTTGAGAAATACTTGTGTTGAAGTTTGCAAGTCCCGTAGCATGCATTATGGTAAACGTTGTGTAACAAATTTGAAACATGAGGTGTTATTTGATTGTCTTCCTTATGAGTGGCGGTCGGGGACAAGCGCGTAATGACCTTCCCTGGGAGCATGCGCGTAATGCTTGGTTTTTGATGACTTGTAGATTTTTTCAATAAGTATGTGAGTTCTTTATGACTAATGATGAGTCCATGGATTATACGCACTCTCACCCTTCCATCATTGCTAGCCTCTTCGGTACCGTGCATTGCCCTTTCTCACCTTGAGAGTTGGTGCAAACTTCGCCGGTGCATCCAAACCCCGTGATATGATACACTCTATCACACATAAACCTCCTTATATCTTCCTCAAAACATCCACCATACCTACCTATTATGGCATATCCATAGCCATTCCGAGATATATTGCCATGCAACTTTCCACCATTTTGTTCATCAAGACACACATCATCATTGTCATATTGCCTTGCATGATCATGTAGTTGACGTCGTATTTGTGGCAAAGCCACCCTGCATAATTTATCATACATGTCACTCTTGATTCATTGCCCATCCCGGTACACCGCCAGAGGCATTCATATAGAGTCATATCTTATTCTAAGTATTGATAACCCACAAGTATAGGGGATCACAACAGTTTTCGAGGGTAGAGTATTCAACCCAAATTTATTGATTCGACACAAGGAGAGCCAAAGAATATTCTCAAGTATTAGTAGCTGAGTTGTCAATTCAACCACACCTGGAAACTTAATATCTGCAGCAAAGTATTTAGTAGCAAAGTAATATGATAGTAGTGGTAACGATAGGAAAAGGTAATGATAACAAAAGTAATGTTTTTGGTGTTTTGTAGTGATTATAGCAATAGCAACGGAAAAGTGAATAAGAGAAGAACAATATATGGGAAGCTCGTAGGCAATGGATCGGCATAGAGAATTATGCCGGATATGGTTCATCGTGTAACAGTCATAACCTAGGGTGACAAAGAACTAGCTCCAATTCATCAATGTAATGTAGGCATGTATTCCGAATATAGTCATATGTGCTTATGGAAAAGAACTTGCATGACATCTTTTGTCCTACCCTCCCATGGCAGCAGGGTCCTAGCGGAAACTAAGGGATATTAAGGCCTCCTTTTAATAGAGTACCAGACCAAAGCATTAACACATAGTGAATACATGAACTCCTCAAACTACGGTCATCACCGGGAGTGGTCCCGATTATTGTCACTTCGGGGTTGCCGGATCATAACACATAGTAGGTGACTATAGACTTGCAAGATAGGATCAAGAACTCTCATATATTGATGAAAACATAATAGGTTCAGATCTGAAATCATGGCACTCGGGCCCTAGTGACAAGCATTAAGCATAGCAAAGTCATAGCAACATCAATCTCAGAACATAGTGGATACTAGGGATCAAACCATAACAAAACTAACTCGATTACATGATAAATCTCATCCAACCCATCATCGTCCAGCAAGTCTACGATGGAACTACTCACGCACGGCAGTGAGCATCATGAAATTGGTGATGGAGGATGGTTGATGATGATGACGGCGACGGATTCTCCACTCCGGAGCCCCGAACGGACTCCAGATCAGCCCTCCCGAGAGGTTTTAGGGCTTGGCGGCGGCTCCATATCGTAAAACGCGATGAATCCTTCTCCCTGATTTTTTTCTCCCCGAAAGTGAATATATAGAGTTGGAGTTGAGGTCGGAGGAGCTCCAGGGAACCCACGAGGTAGGGGGCGCGCCCAGGGGGGCAGGCGCGCCCCCACCCTCATGGCTAGGGTGTGGGCCCCCTGGTCTTGATCTTTTCCTAGTATTTTTTATTATTTCCAAAAAGACGCTCCATGGAGTTTCAAGTCATTCCGAGAACTTTTGCAATTCTGCTGAAAACAGCATTAGTCCGGGTTAGTTCCATCCAAATCATGCAAGTTAGAGTCTAAAACAAGGGTAAAAGTGTTTGGAAAAGTAGATACGATCGAGACGTATCAACTCCCCCAAGCTTAAACCTTTGCTTGTCCTCAAGCAATTCAGTTGACAAACTGAAAGTGATAAAGAAAAACTTTTACAAACTCTGTTTGCTCTTGTTGTTGTAAATATGTAAAGCCATCATTCAAATTTTCAGCAAAGCTTATGAACTAACCATATTCACAATAACGCTTAGGTCTCATGTTTACTCATATCAATGGCATAATCAACTAGCGAGCAATAATAATAAATCTCGGATGACAACACTTTCTCAAAACAATCATAATATGTTATAACAAGATGGTATCTCGCTAGCCCTTTCTGAGACCGCAAAACATAAATGCAGAGCACTTTTAAAGATCAAGAATTGACTAGACATTGTAATTCATGGTAAAAGAGATCCAGTCAAGTCATACTCAATGTAAACTAACAGTAACAAATGGAAATGACAGCGGTGCTCTCCAACTGGTGCTTTTTAATAAGAGGATGATGACTCAATCATAAAAGTAAATAGATAGGCCCTTCGCAGAGGGAAGCAGGGATTTGTAGAGGTGCCAGAGCTCGGTTTTGAAATAGAGATGAATAATATTTTGAGCGGTATACTTTCATTGTCAACGTAACAACCAAGAGATGGCGATATCTTCCATGCTACACACATTATAGGCGGTTCCCAAACAGAATGGTAAAGTTTATACTCCCCCCTCCACCAACAAGCATCAATCCATTGCTTGCTCGAAACAACGAGTGCCTCCAACTAACAAGAGTCCCTGGGGGAGTTTTGTTTAAAATTATTTTGATTTAGTTTGCATAAAGCATGGGACTGGGCATCTCGGTGACCAGCCATTTTCTCATGAGTGAGGAGTGGAGTCCACTCCTCTTGAGAATAACCCGCCTAACATGGAAGGTACGGACAACCCTAGTTGATACATGAGCTATTCGAGCATACAAAACAGGATATTTATTTGAAGGTTTAGAGTTTGGCACATACAAATTTACTTGGAACGGCAGGTAGATACCGTATATAGGTAGGTATGGTGGACTCATATGGAATAACTTTGGGGTTTATGGGATTGGATGCACAAGCAGTATTGCCGCTTAGTACAAGTGAAGGCTAGCAAAAGACTGGGAAGCGACCAACTAGAGAGCGACAACAGCCATGAACATGCATTAAAATTAATCAACACCGAATGCAAGCATGAGTAGGATATAATGCATCATGAACATAAATATCGTAGAGGCTATGTTGATTTTGTTTCAACGACATGCGTGAACATGTGCCAAGTCAAGCCACTCGAATCGTTCAAAAGAGGATACCACCCTATCATACCACATCACAACCATTTTAATAGCATGTTGGCACGCAAGGTAAACCATTATAAGCTCCTAGCTAATTAAGCATGGCATAAGAAACTATGATCTCTAGTTGTCATTGCAAACATGTTTATTCATAATAGGCTAAATCAGGAACGATGAACTAATCATATTTACGAAAACAAGAGAGGTCGAGTTCATACCAGCTTTTCTCATCTCAGTCAGTCTATCATATATCATCATAATTGCCTTTCACTTGCACGCCGAACGATGTGGATAATAAGAATAGTGCACGTGCATTGGACTAAGCTGGAATCTGCAAGCATTCAATAAACAAGAGAAGACAAGGCAATATGGGCTCTTTTGTCAGATCAACAATAATGCATATAAGAGCCACTTCAACAATTTAATTATGGTCTTCTCCTATCGACCCCCAAAGAGAAGAAAAGAAATAAAACTATTTACACGGGAAAGCTCCCAACAAGCAAAAGAAGAACAGGAAATCTTTTTGGGTTTTCTTTTTAATTTCTACTACAAGCATGGAAACTAAAACTAGCTAAAAGCTACAACTATTTTTTTTGTTTTTTCTTAAGGTTTTTAAAGCACACAAGAAGAAAGCATAAAAAGAGAAAATAAACTAGCATGGATATTACAATGAAAAAGTATGAGCACCGACATCTAGCAATGAATGTGTGAAGATGAATGTAATGTCGGTGAGAAATACGTACTCCCCCAAGCTTAGGCTTTTGGCCTAAGTTGGTCTATGGCCACGGTTGGCCTGGCGGATATCCATAGTAATAGTTGGGGTCGTACTACGAAGAAGAAGACTCTGATTGCCACTGGTTGGCAATCATCTCTGGATCCCACTGGTAATTAGACTGTCATGGAGGATCAACTTGTGGTTCCGACTCTGGCTCTGTGGCTGATGTAGGGTTCCGGTATGCGTGAATGTCCTCCGGCGAGACGAGGTACTGGCCTGTAGATAAATCTAACAAGGAAGGAGAAGGCAAGGTGATTGTCTCAAGATGACGTTTATCAAAGAAAAATTTGTATTTAAGCTGCCCTTCTCTATTCTTTATAATAAAATCATGCACTACCATACTCTTATAATCTAAATAAATAGTAGGCAGCAATTTTTCTTCTTTTTCATAGTGCCTAATGGGTATGTTATAATATGCAGCAAGGCGTGAAGCATAGATACCACCAAAGATGGGGCCCTGTGTACGGTTCAAACTTAACCGTTTAGCAATAATACCGCCCATACTAACAGAGTCGTCACAGAATAAACCATGGAACAAAATAAAATTATCAGGAACACTAAGGTTTCCATAGTTTCCGCGACCAATTAAGCAACGACTAGCAAATATTGCAAAGTAGCATAAAACAGGAAAATGTATGCTAGTGATTCTTGCATCGGAAACCTTCCTAGTTTCCCCTATAGTGATAGTGTCAATAAACCCATCCACATCTTTACGATGTGGTTCCTCTAAGCTACCCTCGAAAGGTATTTTGCAAACCCTGCAAAATTCATATAGTGACATCTTCTTAACCACATCATATAAATGAAACTGTACTGAAGGAGGTGAATCCCTAGGATAATAGTAGAAGTTTTGCACAAAAGTATTGGTGAGTAAGAGATACTGTTCGCGTTGGTCGCGGAGGAAGTCGGTGAGGCCTGCATTCTTAGCCAATTCAAAAAAATCCTCATAAATCTCGGTTGCTCTTAAGAAATCATCAGAGGGCCATTCACACGGCCTAACCTCCGCGGTGCGAGGCAGATTATATTTGGGCTTCTTTGCTTCTTCATTTTGCTTTTCCTTCGAGCTTCGGCTCGATGAGCCCCTCAAAAATCTCTTCATTATTTTCTGAAAAATTCTGAAATTTTTAGTAACTAATTGGACCAATGGAGGAGTCACATACCAAGGATCAATCCCCCCGAGCAGTTTTGTGAGAGGTGCTCTGAGCAAGGAGATCGAAAATCGCAGCAAAATGAGCTAGAACTCGTGCTTGAGCTGGATAATGGTGTTTGTGGGAGGAAGGAGTGTGTGGGTGCAGGAATAAGTGGAGGAGGGCCACCATGGGCCCGAGAGACAGGGGCGCGCCCAGGGGGGTAGGGCGCGCCCTCCGCCCTCCGCCCTGCTATGTTCTCAGTGCCAAATATTCTCAAATATTCCAGAAAAAATCATATTTAAATTTCAGGGCATTTGGAGAACTTTTATTTTCGGGGATCGCAATAGTTTTCGAGGGTAGAGTATTTAACCCAAATTTATTGATTCGACACAAGGGGAGCCAAAGAATATTCTCAAGTATTAGCAGCTGAGTTGTCAATTCGACCACACCTGGAAACTTAACATCTGCAGCAAAGTATTTAGTAGAAAAGTAATATGATAGTAGTGGTAACATTAGCAAAAGTTAATAGTAGCAAAAGTAATGTTTTTGGTATTTTGTAGTGATGATAGCAATAGCAACGGAAAAGTAAATAAGCGAAGAACAATATATGCAAAGCTCGTAGGCAATGGATCGGTGATGGAGAATTATGTCGGATGTGGATCATCATGTAACAATCATAACCTAGGGTGACACAGAACTAGCTCCAGTTCATCAATGTAATGTAGGCATGTATTCCGAATATAGTCATACGTGCTTATGGAAAAGAACTTGCATGACATCTTTTGGCCTACCCTCCCGTGGCAGCGGGGTCCTAATGGAAACTAAGGGATCTTAAGGCCTCCTTTTAATAGAGTACCAGACCAAAGCATTAACACATGGTGAATACATGAACTCCTCAAACTACGGTCGTCACCGGTAAGTATCCCGATTATTGTCACTTCGGGGTTAACGGATCATAACACATAATAGGTGACTATAGACTTGCAAGATAGGATCAAGAACTCTCATATATTGATGAAAACATAATAGGTTCAGATCTGAAATCATGGCACTCGGGCCCTAGTGACAAGCATTAAGCATAGCAAAGTCATAGCAACATCAATCTCAAAACATAGTGGATACTAGGGATCAAACCCTAACAAAACTAACTCGATTACATGATAGATCTCATCCAACCCATCACCATCCAGCAAGCCTACGATGGAATTACTCACGCACGGTGGTGAGCATCATGAAATTGGTGATGGAGGATGGTTGATGATGACGATGGCGACGGATTCCCCTCTCCGAAGCCCCGAACGGACTTCAGATCAGCCCTCCCGAGAGGTTTTAGGGCTTGGCAGTGGCTCCGTATCATAAAATGCGATGAATTCTTCTCTCTGATTTTTTTTCTCTCCGAAACCAAATATATAGAGTTGGAGTCGAGGTCGGAGGTGATGGGTTTCATAGTAATTTCAAAAAATTTCCTACGCTCACGTAAGATCATGGTGATGCATAGCAACGAGAGGGGAGAGTATGATCTACGTACCCTTGTAGATCGACAACGGAAGCGTTTGGTTGATGTAGTCGTACGTCTTCACGGCCCGACCGATCAAGCACCGAAACTACGGCACCTCCGAGTTCTAGCACACGTTCAGCTCGATGACGATCCCCGGACTCCGATCAAGCAAAGTGTCGGGGAAGAGTTCCGTCAGCACGATGGCGTGGTGACGATCTTGATGTACTACTGCAGCAGGCCTTCGCCTAAGCACCGCTACAATATTATCGAGGACTATGGTGGAAGGGGGCACCGCACACGGCTAAGAATATGATCACGTGGATCAACTTGTGTCTATCTGGGGTGCCCCTGCCTCCGTATATAAAGGCTCAAGGGGGGTGCGGCCGGCCTAGGAGAGGCGCGCCAGGAGGAGTCCTACTCCCTCTGGGAGTAGGATTCCCCCTCCCCCCAATCCTAGTTGGAATAGGATTCACGGAGGGGGGAAAAGAGAGAGGGGGGCCGGCCCCCTCTCCTTGTCCTATTCGGACCAAGGGAGGGGAGGGGCGCGCGGCCCATCTAGGGCTTCCCCTTCTCTTTTCCACTAAGGCCCACACAGGCCCATATAGCTCCCGGGGGGTTCCGGTAACCTCCCGGTACTCCGGTAAAATCCCGATTTCACTCGGAACACTTCCGATATCAAAACATAGGCTTCCAATATATCAATCTTTATGTCTCGACCATTTCGAGACTCCTCGTCATGTCCGTGATCACATCCGGGACTCCGAACAACCTTCGGTACATCAAAATGTATAAACTCATAATATAACTGTCATCGTAACCTTAAGCGTGCGGACCCTACGGGTTCGAGAAGAATGTAGACATGACCGAGACACGTCTCCAGTCAATAACCAATAGCGCAACCTGGATGCTCATATTGGCTCCTACATATTCTATGAAGATCTTTTATCGGTCAGACCGCATAACAACATACGTTGTTCCCTTTGTCATCGGCATGTTACTTTCCTGAGATTCGATCGTCGGTATCCCATACCTAGTTCAATCTCGTTACCGGCAAGTCTCTTTACTCGTTCTGTAATACATCATTCCGCAACTAACTCATTAGTTGCAATGCTTGCAAGGCTTAAGTGATGTGCATTACCGAGAGGGCCCAGAGATACCTCTCCGACAATCGGAGTGACAAATCCTAATCTCGAAATACGCCAACCCAACATGTACCTTTGGAGACACCTGTAGAGCTCCTTTATAATCACCCAGTTACGTTGTGATGTTTGGTAGCACACAAAGTGTTCCTCTGGCAAACGGGAGTTGCATAATCTCATAGTCATAGGAACATGTATAAGTCATGAAGAAAGTAATAGCAGCATACTAAACGATCAGGTGCTAAGCTAATGGAATGGGTCATGTCAATCAGATCATTCAACTAATGATGTGATCCTGTTAATCAAATGACAACTCTTTGTCCATGGTTAGGAAACATAACCATCTTTGATTAACAAGCTAGTCTAGTAGAGGCATACTAGTGACACTCTGTTTGTCTATGTATTCACACATGTATTATGTTTCCGGTTAATACAATTCTAGCATGAATAATAAACTTTTATCATGATATAAGCAAATAAATAATAACTTTATTATTGCCTCTAGGGCATATTTCCTTCAGGAGGAGCTCCAGGGGGCCCATGAGGTAGGGGGGCACGCCCTAGGGGGGCAGGCGCGCCCCCACCCTCATGGACAGGTGGTGGGCCCCCTGGCCTTCATCTTTTGCAAGGATTTTTTATTATTTTTGAAAAGTTGTTCTGTGAAGTTTCAGGTTATTCCGAGAACTTTTGTTTCTGCACATAAATAACACCATAGCAATTCTGCTGAAAACAACGTCAGTCCGGGTTAGTTCCATTCAAATCATGCAAGTTAGAGTCCAAAACAAGGGCAAAAATGTTTGGAAAAAGTAGATACGACGGAGACGTATCAACTCCCCCAAGCTTAAACCCTTGCTTGTCCTGAAGCAATTCAATTGATAAACTGAAAGTGATAAAGAAAAACTTTTACAAACTCTGTTTGCTCTTGTTGTTGTAAATATGTAAAGCCAGCATTCAAGTTTTCAGCAAAGATTATGACTAACCACATTCACAATAATGCTTAGGTCTCAAGTTTACTCATATCAATGGCATAATCAACTAGCGAGCAATAATAATAAATCTCGGATGTCAACACCTCCTCAAAACAATCATAATATGATATAACAAGATGGTATCTCGCTAGCCCTTTCTGAGACCGCAAAACATAAATGCAGAGCACCTTTAAAGATCAAGGACTGACTAGTCATTGTAATTCATGGTAAAAGAGATCCAGTCAAGTCATACTCAATGTAAACTAACAGTAATGAATGCAAATGACAGCGGTGCTCTCCAACTGGTGCTTTTTAATAAGAAGATGATGCCTCAACATGAAAGTAAATAGATAGGCCCTTCGCAGAGGGAAGCAGGGATTTGTAGAGGTGCCAGAGCTCGGTTTTGAAATAGAGGTGAATAATATTTTGAGCGATATACTTTCATTGTCAACATAACAACCAAGAGTGTATTGGGTGTGTTGGGGACACAAGAGACTCTTTGTTATTTGGTTGCAGGGTTGCTTGAGAGAGACCATCTTCATCATACGCCTCCTACGGGTTGATAAACCTTAGGTCATCCACTTGAGGGAAATTTTCTACTGTCCTACAAACCTCTGCACTTGGAGGCCCAACAACGTCTACAAGAAGAAGGTTGTGTAGTAGACATCAAACCTTTGGGAGCATGATTTTTGGAACAAACGTGATCCAGAGGACTTGGAGTGGACATCAAGCAACCAACGAGGAGGCCACCAGGCAGGGGGCGCACCTACCCCATGGGCGCGCCCTCCCCCCTTGTGGGCCCCTCGTGGCTCCACCAACCTACTTCTTCCTCCTATATATACCTACGTACCTTGAAAACATCCAGGAGCACTACGAAACCTTATTTCCACCTCAGCAACCTTCTGTACCCAAGAGATACCATCTTGGGGCCTTCTTCGGAGCTCCGCCGGAGGGGGCATTGATCACGGAGGGCCTCTACATCAACTCCATGGCCCCTCCGATGATGTGTGAGTAGTTTACCTCAGACCTTCGGGTCCATAGCTAGTACCTAGATGGCTTCTTCTCTCTCTTTGGATCTCAATACAAATTTCTCCTCGATTCTCTTGGAGATCTATTCGATGTAATCTTCTTTTGCGGTGTGTTTGTCGAGATCCGATGAATTGTGGGTTTATGATCAAGATTATCTATGAACAATATTTGAATCTTCTCTGAATTATTTTATGTATGATTGGTTATCTTTGCAAGTCTCTTCGAATTATCAGTTTGGTTTGGCCTACTAGATTGATCTTTCTTGCAATGGGAGAAGTGCTTAGCTTTGGGTTCAATCTCGCGGTGCTCGATCCCAGTGACAGTAGGGGAAACGACACGTATTATATTGTTGCCATCGAGGATAAAAAGATGGGGTTTATATCATATTACATGAGTTTATCTCTCTACATCATGTCATCTTGCTTAAAGCGTTACTCTATTCTTATGAACTTAATACTCTAGATGCATGCTGGATAGAGGTCGATGTGTGGAGTAATAGTAGTAGATGCAGGCAGGAGTCGGTCTACTTGTCACGGACATGATGCCTATATACATGATCATACCTAGATATTCTCATAAGTATGCTCAATTCTATCAATTGCCCAACAGTAATTTGTTCACCCACCGTAATACTTATGCTATCTTGAGAGAAGCCACTATTGAAACCTATGGCCCCTGGGTCTATTTTCCATCATACAAGTTTCCAATCTACTTTATTTTGTAATCTTTACTTTCAATTTATATCATAAAAAATACCAAAAATATTTATCTTATTATTATTATCTCTATCAGATCTCACTCTTGCAAGTGACCATGAAGGGATTGACAACCCCTTTATAGCGTTGGTTGCGAGGTTCTTATTTGTTTGTGTAGGTACGAGGTGACTCGCGCGTGGTCTCCTACTGGATTGATACCTTGGTTCTCAAAAACTGAGGGAAATACTTACGCTGCTTTGCTGCATCACCCTTTCCTCATCAAGGGAAAACCAATGCATGCTCAAGAGGTAGCATGCCCCCCCAAGGGAGTCTGAATTGGACTAGGGGGAGGCGGCGCGGCCCCCTCTTTCCTCTCCCTCACCCTCTCCTTCCCTCTTTCCCTCTCTTGGAATAGGAAAGGGAGTCCAACTAGGATTGGGAATACTAGTTGGAATCCCCCTTGGCGCGCCCCCTCATGGCCGCCAGCCTCCTCCCTCTCCTCCTTTATATACGGGGGCGGGGGGCACCCAAAAGGCACATCAATTGTCCCTTAGCCATGTGTCGTGCCCCTCTCCATAGTTTACCACCTCGGTCATATTGTCGTAGTGCTTAGGCAAAGCCCTGCGTGGATCACATCACCAACACCGTTGCCACGCCGTCGTGCTGATAGAACTCTCCCTCGACCCTCTACTTGATCAAGAGCTCGAGGGATGTCATCGTGCTGAACACGGAGGTGTCGTATGATACGTCTCCAACGTATCTACTTTTCCAAACAATTTTGACCTTGTTTTGGAGTCTAACTTGCATGATTTGAATGGAACTAGCCCGGACTGACGCTATTTTCAGCAGAATTGCCATGGTGTTATTTTTGTGCAGAAATAAAAGTTCTCGGAATGACCTGAAAATCAATGGAGACACGTTTTGGAATTAATACAAAATACTGGCAAAAGAATCAACACCAGGGGCCCACACCCTGTCCACGAGGGTGCAGGGCGCGCCCCCTGAGGATCCACCGACGTCAACTCCAACTCTATATATTCACGTTTAGGGAGAAAAAAATCAAAGAGAAGGATTCATCGCGTTTTACGATACGGAGCCGCAGCCAAGCCCTAATCTTCATCGGGAGGGCTGATCTGGAGTCCGTTCGGGGCTCTGGAGAGGGGAATCCGTCGCCATCGTCATCATCAACCTTCCTCCATCATCGCCAATTTCATGATGCTCACCGTCGTGCGTGAGTAATTCCATCGTAGGAGCCAATTTCATGATGCTCACCGTCGTGCGTGAGTAATTCCATCGTAGGCTTGCTGGACGGTGATGGGTTGGATGAGATTTATCATGTAATCGAGTTAGTTTTGTTGGGGTTTGATCCCTAGTATCCATTATGTTCTAAGATTGATGTTGCTATGACTTTGCTATGCCTAATGCTTGTCACCAGGGCCTGAGTGCCATGATTTCAGTTCTGAACCTATTATGTTTTCATGAATATATGTGAGTTCTTGATCCTATTTTGCAAGTCAATAGTCACCTACTATGTGTTATGATCCGGTAACCCCGAGGTGACAATAATCGGGACCACTCCCGGTGATGACCATAGTTTGAGGAGTTCATGTATTCACTAAGTGTTAATGCTTTGGTCTGGTACTCTATTAAAAGGAGGCCTTAATATCCCTTAGTTTCCAATAGGACCATGCTGCCACGGGAGGGTAGGACAAAAGATGTCATGCAAGTTCTTTTCCATAAGCATGTATGACTATATTCGGAATACATGCCTACATTACATTGATGAACTGGAGCTAGTTCTGTGTCACCCTATGTTATAACTGTTGCATGAGGAATCGCATCCGACATAATTATCCATCACTGATCCATTGCCTACGAGCTTTTCACATATTGATCTTTGCTTAGTTACTTTTCCGTTGCCACTGTTACAATCACTACGAAAACTACTAATGTGCACTTTTGCCACCGTTACCGCTACTTCCATATTACTTTGCTACTAAATACTTTGCTGCAGATATTAAGTCTTTCAGGTGCGGTTGAATTGACAACTCAACTGTTAATACTTGAGAATATTCTTTGGCTCCCCTTGTGTTGAATCAATAAATTTGGGTTGAATACTCTACCCTCGAAAACTGTTGCGATCCCCTATACTTGTGGGTTATCACCGTACGTTCGGTACTTGGATCGGTTGGATCGTGAAGACGTTCGACTACATCAACCGCGTTAATATAACACTTCCGCTTTCGGTCTATGAGGGTACGTGGACACACTCTCCCCCTCTCGTTGCTATGCATCTCCTAGATAGATCTTGCGTGATCATAGGATTTTTTTTTGAATTACTACGTTCCCCAACAAATTTGTTATCCGTTATTAGCCGAACGGGGAAGAAAGCTCTTTGATTGGATGAATCTATCTCTGGTAATATAAGATTAAGTCTCCATGCCAGAACCTTAGAAATAACCTTATAGAGAACATTATAAAGACCAATAAGACTATATTGTGTTACATTCTCAGGGTGGTTGACTTTGGTAATTAAAACAATGATCGTGTTGTTCCAATCTTCTGAAACTAACTCCGAGTTAAGATCTCTCATGACTTCATTTGTAATCTCTCCACCCAACAATGGCCAATACCTTTTGAAAAAGTAGCATGAAGACAGTCCAGACCAAGAGCCTTGAGGTTGCCAATATCTAAGAGGTATTTTTTTACTTGACCACGTGTGTAAGGAGCACATAGAGCTTCATAGATGTTGCGGTAACACATGGCTTCACTTTGTTAACAACCTCCTTAGAAGGATCCATAACTTCACCTAGAGAACAAGTATTGTAAGTAGGAGTTAATGTGGAACACCAGCTATTCTTATCCCTCGATCAAGTTGCCATTGTCATCTTTTAACCATGTAATAAGATGTAACTTTTTGCGCATACAGGCAAAACTATGAAAAAAATGAAGTATTTCGATTACCTTGTTTCATCCACTCTACATTACTATGTTGTATCCATTTCACCTCTTCTTTCTCTTGAATTTGCTCAATTTGGATACGGATTTCCTGTTGTTTCATATTTGCATAGTCTTACAACGGACCAACCATCACCATATCAACACTTTGTCCTGGAGAGCCATATTTGACATTGAGGGTCTTTTAATACATGCATGCCCCATGCATGGAGGGCCTCTTGGACCGCCTACACATACTGGGCGAGGCCTCATGGGTGACACTTGTGGCTTGCTAAGAAGCCTCGACCACCTCATCAACCGTCTCTTCAAGCATTCACTTTACTTAAAAAATATATTTTCTATTTAGTGTGATAGCATTTACATTAGATATATAATCATAGTTAACAATGATTGTTCGGTCATCATAGTTCGTGAAGTCCTCATGCAAAACACCAACAATAGGAAACAAATTACTCCACCTTGGGTCACAAACTGTGTGGTCCAATCTCTATCGTATATGACACCTTCTCCATGTAAATATGTCTCTGATAAATCCCATATCTAAGAGGTTGCAGTCTATTAGGGCATCACGAAAGGCTTGCGTACATATTTGTGGTCTCAAAGCACCCCTTCCTTCTTGCTGCCCATAAGAATCTCATTAAAATCTCCAAGAAAAATGCATGATAATCAACCATAACATTTAAGGGGCGAGGATACTACCAAATAAGGTAACTCCTGTCACCACTTGGCTCTCCATATATTCCAGTAATGCGTCATCCTACACCACTGGCTTCATCAATACGGATGTCCAGGTAGTTTGAGTGAATTTCCTTAGACGACACCTTCATATATTTTCACCAAAGAAGCATGATCCCACCACTCCTACTATCGCTCTCCAACATAATCATCTCATTGAAACAAAGATCCCTACTTATTTTTTCCACCCTAGCAGTACTCAGATGTTCTTTGGACACAAAAAGCACATCTGATTTCATACGCCTCTAGAGCCCCATGAGCGATCAAACTGTCGAGGATTACCCAACCCTCGACAGTTCCAACTTACTATTTTCACTTCAATTGGACAAACTCCATTCCAAATACCACTGACCCTGAATTTTGGGCTACAATGTCAAACCATCATTGTTCTTTCTATATCTTTCCTTCTCTTGCAAAACCAACAACGATGCCATTGGGTCCTCATGATCAATTTGTAAAAAATTGACGATCTTGGCTAAACTAGAGCCCCCTGGTGAAGTCTGAGCGGGAGGGAGGTTCCCACTTGATCCCAGCGGAAGCCTCTTGCGTGATTTTGGGTGAACCATCAAATTTTTACCGTTAGGTTTTTGGAGGGCTTATGCCCATATTGCTGTAATGATATCATTAGAAAATTCCTCAGTGTTTGCAGCTCTTCCACCATCACTCATCTGTCCTCTACCTCTATCCCTTACTTCGCCCACCTCTGGCTTCTAAATTGGTCAACATTAGAAAATAATCCAGATTTCATCACCGCATTCAGTAGACTTATGTCTTCTACAAGCCTCATAAAACTGAGGGATCTTCTCATACATAACCCGATATGTCTTGCATGGTTTTCCGCTCAGTAGTTTCACATGGACAAATCTGATTAGGGGTTTATCCATCTTGAGCCAAACCCTTGATCTCATAAAATCTCCAATGAAGTTTCTCAAAGCAAGAGATACAAATTTTCCTACTTTGTCGCCCATCACTTTGGTTACTGCTTTGTTGATCAAATCATCAGGAACTTTCATCGCTCTTACAAGCACATCTACGGAGTTCATGTCACCCATATCTATCTTAGAAAAGCCATCATACTCCTTCAGAAGCACCGGCCAATCACAAAATAACCTCGGACCCTCTTCCATTGCTCTCTGCCAATCCCCAACACATTGAAATTCTACATAAAATGGTTTTTCTATGGCTCTAATGTCATGTTCTTTGCCGGATTCCACACAATATTCATGGCGGGGATAAATGAGTTCTGGCTGAACAACTTGTTTGTGCAAACCCTAGCAATCACAGTCCATCTAGCCGCCACCTTCAAATCTTCAAATACTCCTCAAGATTAATTTGCTCGTCCACTTCTCCCTCGTGGTGCAACCTTCCAAGAAGATCATCCAAGTCTTCCCTATTTTCTGACTAGGATCCACCTGTTCCAGCCACGACGACTATCCTTCGCTCGCCATCAAGCCCTAAAAACATTGTGCCCACAGAAGACATTGTGCACCCATCACAAGAGGTCTGCCTGCGTAGTTTACTCCGCCCCCCTAATTGAAGGTGAGTTATGATCAGTCGCCTGTATGGTGGCCTCGCCGAGGGGTCGCTGGGTGAGTAGAAAACTCTAGATGTGTAGTTTCTCAAAGGTGTTCACAAGAAGAAACCTAGATGGGAGTAGTACATGATGGGGCAGTCGGTATAAAATTATGAGAGGTTAGTTTGAAATCACGGGGGGATTTATCCGTAGATCCAGTTTGTAGCATTTTTTCCATAAGTCTATGATTATACTTATGGACACTCCTGTTTTTGAAAAAAAAAGTTACTTTGTTTAGGCCTAAAAAAAGTAACTTTTTTTGTGCCTCTGGCTTGCATTAGTAGGCCCGCAGCCCATCTATATGTCTGGCCCAGCCAATTTGGCTCAAAAGCAACCGCGTGCTCCTCCGCGGCTCTATCTCTAACATCGGCAAGCCGGCCTCGATGTCATCGATCGTCGGCGCCGGCGCCGGCACGGCCTCGTCGGACGATTGCACCGCAGAAAGGCTGTTAGACCTTCGCCCTCGTCCCCATCTCAGCCATCCAGCCATGCAGATGCAGGATCCGCCGCCGCCAGGGGAAACCCAAGACCGTAGCCTCCTGCTCCCCTCCGCATCTTAGCCTCAGTTTTCCAACCCTGTTTAGATCCTAGCCTCAGTTTAGGATCATGGATAGGTCCTATTCTGCAGCAACGTTTCCGCTGTTTTTTGTACTATGAGCTGTTTGCTTGTGCTTGTATCCTTTTTTTTTCTGTACTCTTATCATCACTCCGTTGTACCCAGATGTCTGCAAACAAAACGGGTCACTCTGCCAACAAGATGATGGTTCTGAAGATGGCCAAGTTATACCAGACCTTCCAGAGGTATAAACTGGATCGTAGTCTTGCCCCACCATAATAAACCTTATAATTTGGCCTCACAAGCGATAAACAATGATTTTCTCTTTCTATAAATCTAAACAATTATATCTATAATTTTGAACCACCAAAATATGCGATGTGTATTATTTTCTAGATCTATTAGAAGTGTGATGATTTCTCTGGTGTCTGAATCTCCAACATATGCAATATATAAGCAGCTATACCGCTACATTTTCTGCCCTAGCCACACCTTGTGATGCAATGGGGACATTTCAGAGCTTTCCTGGTATATACAGAAACTAAAGGAACTCTATCTTCTTCCTCTGATTTTTCTCCAAGAATACACTACAGATGAGAGAATACACTTGGCACTTTTGTTTGCAAGACATTGTTAATTGGAGTTGTTCCCACGTTACTATGTTAGGCAAATTATATTATATAGAGTGCAATGTTTTGAAGAAAACCGCTAGAGAAGGGCTCGGAAAATGATTAATTAGACAACATTTCTTGATGGAATTCATCACAGAATTGAAGTTCACCATGGCTCTCGCTTGTCGAGATGGTCTATATGGACATATGGTTTGCCTAAGCCCTATGTTAAGCATATTTTATTCCTTATTGCATTTTTAAAACACAAGAAAACATTTCCCAAAATGATTAATTAGATATTCTACCATGATGAGTCCATCGAATGATGACTTCAAATTCACCGTCATGTCTGGCTTACTGAACCGGTAGAAATGGATATGTGGTTTACCTATGGAGAAAAGTAAAATGCACATGCATGGGATGTCCATTCCCGAATGGCTCCTTGTTTTGCTAAGTGACGTGGCAGCCTGGTTGTTTCGAATATGGATACCTATTTGTCATATGTACTACTATGTTAATCCTAAATCAGAACCGTTATAATTTGGACCAAATAATTTGGCCTATGTGGATGAGTGTTTTTTGCAAGACATCTCCTATGAAATCATTGATTGGACTTGTTCCCGTGTTACCATGTTAGGCAAATCATATTCTATGTCGTGCAATGTTTCGAAGAAAAGCGCTAGAAAAGGGCTCTGAAAATGATTTAGACAATATTCCTTGACGGTATTCATCATAGAGTTGAAGTTCACAATGCCTGGCTTGTCGAGATGGTCGATATGGACATATATACGATTTGCCCTAGCCCTTTGTTAAGCAAAATTTTGTTTTTATTGCATTTTTTGAACGCAAGAAAAAACTGCCCAAATTGCTTAATAGATATTCTACCATGATGACTAAATTGAATGATGACTTCAAATTCACCGTCATGTCTGGCTTGTGGAACCGATGGAAATGGATATGCGGTTTTCCTAATTTGTACTATGGATAAAAGTAAATGCGCACATATGGCATGTTCGATCCTGAATGACTCCTTGTTTTCCTAACTGACGTGGCAGCCTGGTCGTTTCGAATATGGATACCTGTTTGTCATATGTACTACTATGTTATTCTTAAATCTGAACCGTTATAATTTGTACCAAATAATTTGGCCTATGTGGATGAATGCAGTGATTTGTTTGCATCTTGTTTTAATAATATAATATAGATTTGTAATATAGCAAGTTTTTGCAATCAGTTTATAAATTTCTTTTATAACCCCAATAACTGATCTCCCGTTCTTTTGTATACAGGATATCCGTCGACATATTCATGCCCTATTACCACTGCGGGATGCTGCCCGTGCAGCTTGTGCATCACACTCATTTCTGAGATCATGGAGATGCCATCCCAACCTTATCTTAAGTCACAAAGCACTAGGTTTGGATGGAGATCTCATCAGCAAAGTTGACAATATTCTTAAAAATCACTCCGGCATTGGCATGAAGAAATTACGGCTTGAACTTTATGGTAACAAGGTCGATTCCTTTTATGTTGATAGGTGGATTCATATTGCTGTTACAGCACGAGTTGAAGAACTCGCCATTATTATGCCGCATATTCCTGGGGAAGAAGAATACAATTTCCCATGCTCACTTTTATTTAATGGGGGTGAAAACTCAATTCGGTATCTTTACATTGCCATGTGTGCCTTTCGTCCCACGGCTGGGCTTGGTTGCTGGAAAAAATTGACAAGGTTATTACTAAGTAATGTATGGATTGCTGATGATGAGCTAGAGGGCCTTCTTTCCAATTGTACTGCAATTCAACATTTGGAACTCAATAATTGCAGTGAGATAGTTTGCCTGAAGATACCTTTGCTGGAGTGCCTTACGTTCCTGAGAGTGTCTCTATGCATAAATCTGCAATTTATACAGAGTGATGCTCCAAACCTCTCCACCTTTTGTCTGTTTGGTGGCTTAGTATCGATTCTATTTGGAAGTGATGTAAAGAATATAGAAGTGTCGTGCTTAAAATTCGGCCCGCCCAACATTGTCCGGTTTGCTCGGACCGAGCTTCTGTCTGGTGCGCCAGATGTTGAAAGACTAGTCATAACCTCGCCTAATGAGGTATATTCTGAAAGTTTAATTGAGTATAGACTAGCTGTTTGCATATAGCAGTTTCCATGCCTTGTCATATAACTAATCTGAGGTGTCTTTATGCAGATGGAAAGTACACCAATGCTATCTAGCAAATTCCTCCACCTCAAGTACTTGCATATTTCTCTAATTGCAAATGAAGCTATTTCACCAGCTTATGATTACCTTTCTCTGGTTTCTTTTATTGAAGCTTCTCCTTGCCTGGAGACTTTCATCTTTGAGGTAAGTTATCTCATTTCTTTTTCTTTTTCGAAAAGGGTAGTACCGCGGCCTCTGCATCACAGGATGCACACAGCCAAGTTATCTCATCTTGCAAGCAGAGTGTGTATTGTGGAACTGCTGATGCGAGCATCTTTGGCTTTCCATGTAGGTACAGCAGCCTGACATGAAGCATGATTCTGTTATCAGGGATTCCTCGCCTCTGAGACGGCTACCACAATACAGGCACAACAACCTAAAGAGTGTGACGATCATCGGCTTCTGCTCGGCGAAGAGCTTGGTCGAGTTGGCATGCCACATTATTGAGAAAGCGACATCACTTGAGCGCCTCACTTTGGACACCTCCCATGGCTGTCGGAGTCCTGGCAGGCGTAGCGTCGATAAACCTGACAGATGGTACTATACAGTGAGTGGTAGCCTCACGGCGGCCCCACCTGACAGGTGCCTCCCTATGTGGGGTCGTGGCATCGAGGAGTCTCACAGGGCGCGTTTCGCAATCAGAAAACACATTGAGTGGAAAGTTCCCTTCGGAGTCGTGTTTGAAATCATCGAGCCCTGCAGTCGGTGCTTGATGCCGAACTTTTAGATGCCCAAGTAGCATCATGCCCAACGGTGCTGTTTATGATGCTTTATTTCCAAACTATCACTATCAGGTCTGCAAACGATGGTCGTGTGAGATTTCTTAGGCCGTACTCTGTTTCGTAAACTATCAGAGGTGCCTCATGTTTAATTATGTAAAACTGTTGTACTAGTAGTGATTCCTGCAGACATATGAAGTCAGGGAAATGACTTTGCTGCGTTTTTCATTGCTGTTTTCAGAGATATCAGAGGCCAGCGTGCTCTACTCATGGATGTTTTCCAGATTGTTATGTGTACTTTTGTACTCTAAGAATGCGGCGAACTCTTTAGCTGCTTATGAATCTCATTGATTTTGTGCGTGTCAGTCTGATCAATATAGAAGGTGCATTATGTAAAAGTTGGAGCTTCCTACTGGTTTATGGATTGTGAACAATGGTTACAGCATGAACCCCGCCTTCTCACTGTTGCCTCGCCGTCTGCTCCATATAAGCTCCAGCATCTCCTTCTCTTCATCTTCTGCTTCTTGGTTGAATGTCAAAAATTCCAAGGATTAGAATCCTCTCTGAGGGTGGGAGCTCGTCGCAGTCATGATTTTTGTTGTTGCAAAACCTCCGCTCGAACAATTTACTACTCGGCATGTTCGACGAATGTGCGTCTCAATACTTACATCCTTTTCCACCATCTTTATAAATAAAGACGCGCTAAATGAGTGGTGAAAAGGGGGCGACAAGTAGCAGGTGCAACGCTGAATGCCAATCTTCTTTCTTAGGTTCCCCTAACAAATTTTAAGAAAACTTATTTACTCTATATCCCTAGTAGACTTTTATAAAAATCTAAACAAAGGTGAATGATCATCAACGGGGTGCCTCTTTGGTTCCCTGCCAAGGAAACTGAAGCGAGCGTGAGAGGTCACGTCTCACGTGTGTTTCACCGCCGTCCGATTACCAGTGCTTTCTATTTTCTTTTCTTCTCTTCTCTGTGTACACAGGGGTTGCCTTTTATCGAGAGACTCCGGCCTCCATCGTCCGGCCAACGCTCGGCGGCGCCAGCGCTGAAACAATCTCCTCCGTCTTAGTCGTCGAAAAGGCCCGGATACCTTGTCAGCCGGCCATTGCCCTCGCGATCCCGGGCATCGACTGGTGCTGCATCTGGGACTGATGAGGCTCATGCCCAGGAAGCGCCACCGGCCGGCAGCGCCCTCGCCGGAGAACTCGACATGGTACGCCATCTGCAGTTTTTTTAGTAGTAACCTCTGCAGTTTAACCTTGAATTGAGATCTATCTAATCTCGGATGCACGCCGAATTGTGTGTGCTATCACAGAGTATTGATGTACTCTTATTGTGACTTATTTATGACAGATGGATTGATTTCTTCATTCTGTAAAAAGAAGTGCTCATCGCGCCAGCAAGATGAGTATTCGCAAAGTGGTGCTGGACTACGACCGGGTCTCGACCTTCCAGAGGTATGCAGTTTCTGGTAACTGACGAATTAAATTGTTGAGTAAAATACCATTGTGAGTTTTACTTTTACCTGGATTATTATAGGGAAGTACTGGTGAGAATTTTACTAGCTGAATAAACCTGAAGAATAGCCATGTTTGTACTACTTTATGCTGTGTTTGGCTCGTACCAGTCCACCACCACAATACTTTCTTCATTGGCATGATTACTGCTACAACCAAACTTAGAATCATGCTAGATATGCATATTCGGAGTATAAGATTATGATGACAAGTTCTGATGATCCGAGCATCTGTGGAATGCTTTATTACACTGCCACAATGTTGAGACCTTGCTCTGTAGTAGTAACCAAATTTTCTGGAAAAAAGAACCACATATGATGGAAGACTGTTCTCTGATCTGGCTTTGGCAGTTTATGTATGTGGCTCTAAATGTTCATATGTACACCCTCTGTTCCTAAATATAAGACGTTTTGGCAGTTTAAACGTCTTATATTTAGGAACTGAGGTAGTACTATTTATACCCTGTGCACAATATACATGTTTTTGTTTAGTTGCCATACTGACATGATTGTCGCATATAGTTGTATCACATTGTATGGTTTAACGCATCACCGATCGCCCCATGGGTGCTGAATGTTGACTTGCAAAATGCAAATAAATAATTCCTGTTCACTGCCATATGCATAATTTAAGTAAGAATGCAATTGTACCTATACTAGCTAATCAATACTACTAAGTAATTAACAATGCAGGAAAATCTTCCTCAAAAGCTCATATGTAGCCCTCAATCCACTCGCTGCAATTACATTATAGTATTTTAATATTAAAGTTTCTTTTTATATTCTGATACCTTTCTCCTGTCTGTGCTTCTGCATTCTCAGGACATATATCGACATATACATGCCCTAATGCCATTACGAGATGCTGCTCGTGCGGCTTGTGTGTCGCACACATTTCTGCAATCATGGAGATGCTGTCGCAACCCTTACCTTAAGTAAGGAAACACTAGGTTTGAATGGAAAAGGTATTGCTAAAGATGAAATGGCAAGAGATCTCGTCATTAAAGTTGATGGTATTCTTAAGAATCACTCGGGTGTTGGCATGAAGAAACTAGAGCTTAATCTCCACTGTTGCAGCAAGGTTGATCGCTGTTATCTCAATAGTTGGCTTCGCATTGCTTTCAGAGTAGGGATTGAAGAGCTCACCATGTTGTTGTGTCCTGTGACCTGTCAGTGAGGCAGAATACAACTTCCCGTGCTCTCTTTTATTCAGTGGGAGTGAAAAATCAATACGGTATCTTGAGCTCTCCAGCTGTGTCTTTCGTCCCACAGCTGAGCTTGATTGCTGGAGAAGGTTGAAGGAGTTGTGGCTGACTAATGTGCTGATCACGGGCGATGAGGTAGAGTGCCTTCTTTCCAATTCTTCCATGCTGGAGTTACTGTGGCTCTTTAGATGCAATGAGATTGTTCGTGTGAAGATACCTTGTCAGCTCCAGCGGCTCAGCTTCCTGCGAGCGGGTCAATGCAGAAAGCTCCAGGAGATAGAGAGCAACGCTCCAAATATCTCGACTTTTGACATCAGTGGCAGTAACTTGGTAAAGATTTCATTTGGAGGCGCATTGCAAGTAAAAAAACATGAGGATAATGTGTTCATATCAGCCAAACATTATCTGGTACACTCGGATCAGGGTCATGCCATCTGTACTGAATGTTGAAACGCTTTGAATATCCTCGTATAATGAGGTATGTTCTAAACGTTGTGATGATCATAGGGTAGTTATTTGCATATAACAGCTTTCATACGTGATATGATTAATCCGAGACATCTTTATGCAGATGATTAGTACACCAACACTACGTAGCAAATTCCTGTACCTCAAATACTTGCACATTACTCTAATTGGAAACGAGGCTATTTCACCGGCCTATGATTACCTTTCTCTGGTTTCTTTTCTTGTAGCTTTTCCTTACTCGGAGACTTCCATCTTTAAAGTAAATTACTGATCACCTTGCAAGCATACCTAGTGCCTATGACAGAACAAGTGAAATGGTCATCTTGACTTTCTACTGTAGGTATAGCAGACTGACATGAAGCATGATTTGATTGTCGGGGATATCTCGCATCTGAGGCAGCTGCCAGGACACTAGCATGACAACCTAAAGAGCGTAACGATCGTTGGCTTCTGCTCCGCCAAGAGCTTGGTTGAATTAACACTTCATATCATTAAGAACACATCGTCGCTTCAGTGTCTCACATTGGACACCACTTTCGGTTATGATGGTTGTTCAGTCGATAAACCTGGCGGATGCAACCCTATGGGGAGGGATATAATCAAGGAAGCCCATAAAACAATTTTGGCTATCAGAACACATGTTGAGGGAATAATCCCCTCTAGAGTTAAATGTTTGAGGGCCTTGCAGTCGATGCCATGCTGTTGAACGTTACTAATCATGTAAAATTATAATACTTGTGAAGAGTTATTCCTTAAATAAATAGCCAAAAGTGTTGAGTGTTAAATTTCATGATCCGTTGTAAAATTTACTTCTTTGTATAAAATGAAATTGCGCTCTCTAAAATTTCTCTCTGCTCCGGGAAAACATGAAAAGTGAGTGAAGGAGATCTCGATGCCTGTTGCTGAAGATGATGTGGTTCCCCTGCGTCCAAGCGGCGTTTAGGCAGCATGGGTGGTGTCGGGGAACTCCGCACTCTGTCAGGGTGGTGCCTATGGTACTAGGTTTCTCTAGTTTTTTTTATTTCTTGCTGGAGTGGCGAGGCGAGGGTGGCAACGCCGCATGGGAATAAGTCCCCTCTGGTCTCTCCTCTAGCTTAGCACTTTGATCGTTTAGTTTACTGCTATTGCTTTCTCCATAACTTACACATGTTCCTATGACTATGAGATTATGCAACTCCCGAATACCGGAGGAACACTTAGTGTGCTATCAAACGTCACCAACATAACTGGGTGACTATAAAGATGCTCTACAGGTGTCTTCGATGGTGTTTGTTGAGTTGGCATGGATTGAGATTAGGATTTGTCACTCCGTGTATCGGAGAGGTATCTCTGGGCCCTCTCGGTAATGCACATCACTATAAGCCTTGCAAGCAATGTGACTAATGAGTTAGTTACGGGATGTTGCATTACGAAACGAGTAAAGAGACTTGCCAGTAACGAGATTGAACTAGGTATTGAGATACCGACGATCGAATCTCGGGCAACTAACATACCGATGACAAAGGGAACAACGTATGTTGTTATGCTGTTTGACCGATAAAGATCTTCGTAGAATATGTAGGAACCAACATGAGCATCCAGGTTCCGCTATTGGTTATTGACCAGAGATGAGTACCGATCATGTCTACATAGTTCTCGAACCCGTAGGGTCCGCACGCTTAACGTTCGGTGACGATCGGTATTATGAGTTTATGTGTTTTGATGTACCGAAGGTAGTTCGTAGTCCCGGATATGATCACGGACATGACGAGGTGTCTCGGAATGGTCAAGACATAAAAATCGATATATTGGAAGCCTATGTTTGGACATCGAAATGGTTCTGGGTGAGTTTGAGCATATACTGGAGTACCGGGAGGTTACCGGAACCCCCCGGGAAGTATATGGGCCTTATTGGGCCATAGTGGGAGGGAGGAGAAGGGAGCCTAGGAGGGGGCGTGCCCCCCCAAGCCCAATCCGAATTGGGTGGGGGGCCGGCACCCCCTTTCCTTCCTCCTCTCTCCCCGTTCCTTCCTCTCCTAATCCAACTAGGGAAGGGAGGGGATTCCTACTCCCGGTAGGAGTAGGACTCCCCTTGGGCGCGCCATAGAGGGGCTGGCCCTCCCCCTCCTCCACTCCTTTATATACGGGGGAGGGGGCACCCCATAGACACACAAGTTGATTGTTTAGTCGTGTGTGGTGCCCCCTCCACAGATTTCCACCTTGGTCATATCGTTGCAGTGCGTAGGCGAAGCCCTGCGCCGGTAGCTTCATCATCACCGTCATCACGCCATCGTGCTGACGAAACTCTCCCACGACACTCAGCTAGATCTAGAGTTCGCGGGACGTCACCGAGCTAAACGTGTGCAGATCGCAGAGGTGCCATACCTTCGGTGCTAGGATCGGTCGGATCGTGAAGACGTACGACTACATGAACCGCGTTGTCATAACGCTTCCGCTTACGGTCTACGAGGGTACGTGGACAACACTCTTCCCCTTTCGTTTCTAGGCATCACATAGATGGATCTTGCGTGTGCGTAGGAATTTTTTGGAAATTACTGTGTTCCCAACAGTGGCATCCGAGCCAGGTCTATGTGTAGATGTTATATGCACGAGTACAACACAAAGGAGTTGTGGGCGTGGGTATATACATATTTCTTGCCGTCACTAGTTGATTCTTGATTCAGCGGCATCGTTGGATGAAGCGGCTCAGACCGACATTACGTGTACGCTTACACGAGACTGGTTCTACCGACATGCTTCGCACACAGGTGGCTAGTGGGTGTCAGTTTCTCCAACTTTAGTTGAATCGGATTCAATGAACAGGGTTCTTTCTGAAGATCAAAAAGCAATCACTATACCACATTGTGGTTTTTAATGCGTAGGTAAGAACGGTTCTTGCTCAGCCCATAGGAGCCACGTAAAACTTGCAACAACAAAGTAGAGGACGTCTAACTTGCTTTTGCAGGGCATGTTGTGATGTGATATGGTCAAGACATGATGCTAAATTTTATTGTATGTGATGATCATGTTTTGTAATAGAGTTATCGGCAACTAGCAAGAGCCATATGCTTGTCTCTTTATTGTGTGAAATGTAATCACCATGTAATTACTTTACTTTATCACTAAGCAGTGGTGTTAGTCGTAGAAGCAATCGTTGGCGAGACGACAACGATGGTTCGATGAATATTGATACGTCCATTTTGCATCATGCTTTTATATCGATATTTATTGCATTATGGGCTGTTATTACACATTATGTCACAATACTTATGCCTATTCTCTCTTATTTTACAAGGTTTACATGAAGAGGGAGAATGTCGGCAGCTAGAATTCTGGGCTGGGAAAGGAGCAAATATTAGAGACCTATTCACTACAAGAAATATGTCAACTAGTGACCTTCTGTCAGTGACCCTGGAAGAATTGGTCATAAATCTATGACCATTTGAGACCAATTGGTCAAACTGTTCGGGGGGCTCCAAACCCTAAACTATATCGACCATTTTGGTCAGAAAGGTCGTAATTTCCTCACACGAAATGGTCATAAAGCAGACATCACTAGTCCGCTGCCTTATTTCTAGCTGATCATGACCAATATAGATGGTCATAACCTTGTAAATTGTGGTGGATTGGTATGACTTGGTGCCACCTCATCAGTTTTGCCTATGTGTCATGTCCATGTGTCAATTGTTGCCCTAGGTTGTGAAGCAACCCATATTTCTGTCATTCCCCAAATTCCGAAAAAATCTCATAAATTCTTTGGGTCATATCTTCGTCAAATATGTAAAAATCCTTCCTTGCCTAGTTCAAAAATAATTCAACAATATTCATTTTCCTATTCTGTTCACAACAGCACTTTATGAAGGAAGTGCTATTTATATATTCTTGATTTCCCTCGAAATTTTTGGGCACTTTTTCCTATCCAAATCATAGCCTCATGACAAAATTTAGCTCCATTTTCCTAGCAAATCTTCCTCGGCCAATTTCCAAAGTTTTTGTCCACCTAGAAGCATTGTGAAGGAAGTACCTTTTTTATATATCCAACTGACATGAAATTTATACAGTTCCTTCATATGCCCAAATTATCACCCTCCTCCAAATTGCAGCTCATTTAAATCATCTATGTGAGCCCAGGTTCAATTTATATTTTATGGCCAGATTGGCACGTTGCAAAGTAAGTGTTATCTAGACCCCTCCTATTACCCTCCAACTTTTTGGGCACTCTTCCATACCAAAATCATAGCCACATGATAATATTCAGCTCCATTTTCCTGGTAAATCTTTCTCAGGAAATTTCCAAAGTTTCTACCTCGACAGAAGCTTTGTGAAGTAAGTACTAGCTAGGCTTACCCAAATGATCTGAAAATTTACAAGCGCATGACCATACCTATGTAACTTACCTACACCAAATTTGAGCTCATTTCATTCATCCAATTTCTCTCGCTAATTTTCCCAATTTTCTGTGCGGAGAAGAGCATTGTGAAGGAAGTACCACTTTGGCATGTCCAAATGGTATAAATTTTCTACAGTGCTTTTCTATGCCCAAATAACCATCCTCCACCAAACTTCAGCTCAATCCATTCATTATTTTGATCCCACCTTCAACATTCATATTTTTGTCCAGTGTGATACTTTGCAAAGCAAGTACCACCTAGGATCCTCCTTTTGAGCTGAACATTTGTGAAGACATTCCTCTGAGTATATGATCATCCTCAGCCTCACGCCCATTGACAATGTGCATTTACCGTACCGCTAATCAAACACTTGGCTGCTAATTCATCTTTGAGCATAGGTCGGTCTCCTCGTGAGATTCTTTTGTTGTAATTTTCTTCCTAGCACCTACCTGGGGAGTGCCCAACCCACTAGACATTCCTAGGCCTCCCAGAACGCATGTCAACACCAAGGTCACGCGGTGACCACGCGGCGGGCATGCGAGTTTATGCGCTTTGGAGTTGGGGCCCTGGGCCACCATCCAAAACTCGACGTATCACCACCAAACCATGTATTTATGCTTAAATAGATGATTATGTAACTAGAAATGATTTTTGGGAAAAATAAAGAGCAAACAATAAGGTAGTTGCAGTTCAAATTTGACTCGCTTCCTACCGAATCAGCGGAAATTTGTCTTTTTCACCAGAGGTGGATCAAAACTTTTGAAACCCAACCATTTTGTCAACTGTGCATTAAATATGATCTAGTATTTTATAAAATTTATTAGGTCCACTTTTGCAACAGATATATGGTAGGTCCTTCACAAAAAAAACTCATTTCAGGCACTCAAAAAATGGAAAATGAATTTTCCATGCAAAGAAAATGAAAAGTCCCTTAGGTAACATTGTTTGGAATTCCAAGATGCACCCTAGTGCACAATATGAGATCATTTGAACAAACTATTCCATGAATGTGGCCATAAGATTGATCATTTGGCTTGAAAGCCATGAATCTTCACGCATGATAGCTCATTTCTGAGAACAATTTTTTAAAATAATTTTCGTATTACAAGTTTATTATTTTTCCTGGTAACTTGGTCATATATAATGACACAATGCGAAGGTTTTCCAATTTTTTGAATTTTTTATGCCCGTTTCAAAATGCGATCAAAATGGCAGGCTTGACCGTTCTTAGCTAGTGGTTGAATCTTGGAAAAAAATTGATGTTTATCTAATTAAATAGATACTTATGTACCTAGAAATAATTTTTGGAAAAAATAAAGAGCAAACTATGAGGCAGCTGCAGTTCAAATTTGACCCGCTTCCTACTGAATCGGCAGAAATTTGTCTTTTTCACCAGAGGTGGATAAAAACTTTTTACACCCAACCATTTGGTTGATTTTGCATTAAATATGTCCTAGTATTTTAGAAAATTGATTTGGTACAATTTGCAACAAATATTTGGTAGGTCCTTCACAAAAAAGCTCATTTTGGGCACTCAAAAAATGGAAAATGATTTTTTCGTGCAAAGAAAATGATAACTTCCTTAGGAAACATTGTTTGTCATTCCAAGATGCACTCTTGTGCACAATATGAGATCATTTGAGCAATCATTTGGCTTGAAAGCCATGAATCTTCACGCATGATAGCTCATTTCTGAGAACATTTTTTTAAAATAATTTTCGTATTACAAGTTTATTATTTTTCCTGGTAACTTGGTCACATATAATGACACAATGCGAAGGTTTTACAATTTTTTGATTTTTTTTTGAATTTTTTATGCCTGTTTCAAAATACGGTCAAAACGGCGGGCTTGACCGTTCCTAGCTAGTGGTTGAATCTTGGAAAACTTTCGATGTTTCTCTGATTAAATAGATACTTATGTACCTATAAATAATTTTTGGAAAAAATAAAGAGCAAACTATGAAGCAGCTGCAGTTCAAATTTGACCCGCTTCCTACTGAATCGGCAGAAATTTGTCTTTTTCACAATAGGTGGATCAAAACTTTTGACACCCAACAATTTGGTTGATTGTGCATTAAATATGTCCTAGTACTTTATAAAATTGATTTGGTACAATTTTGCACAAATATTTGGTAGGTCCTTCACAAAAAAGCTCAATTTGGGCACTCAAAAAATGGAAAATCAATTTTTCATGCAAAGAAAATAAAAAATCCCTTCTTCGATATTGTTTATCAATCCAAGATTTAAACTTGTGCAAAGTATGAGATCATTTGAACAAATATTAGATAGGTCTTTCACAAAAAAACTCATTTTGAACATTGAAAATGGAATGAAAAATTTGTATGTAATCAATCACGACCAATTTATATGGTCAAAAAATTGTCAAATTGTTTGGTGCGCTCTGATTGGTCCACATGCATATCACATGGATCATGTATCAGCCACCGTCGGATGCTTCTGGATCCAACGGCAGCCCTCACCCTCTCACCTAAACCCTAGCATCCCCGATCCACTCTCCCCCTCTCGTCCCACAGCCATCACCCCCAACCCTCTCGATCCCCAACCACCCAACCGCCGCCGACGCCGTCCTCCGTCCTCTCCCCCAACCCCGGCCGCCGGCAACCCCTCCCCTTCCCTCCCACGGCCGCGGTCGGATCCGCGCTCCCTCCTCACTCATGACCTAGACCTAGTCGCATGGCACGGCCATGGGCATGGCGGCGGCCAGATCCACCCCCCTTTCCCTCCCTCCCACCTCGATCTGCTGTCACCCCCACCATCGACGACCCGCGACAGTGGCAGTGGGCTCGCGAGCTAGATCATAAGGACATCCCCTAGCCCCCGCACACCACTCCTCCCTTCCAGATCGCAGCCGCCACCTCCTCCTTTCCAGATCGCCGCCTCCACCTCCCTCCGGCTGAGCTCCCCGCCATCCATGGCCTCCCCCATGCCCTCCTCCACGCCCTCCTCCTCTCTCCCATCCCCTTCCCTCACCGCGAGCCCTTCTCCCCCGCGAGCCCTCTCTCTCTCTCCCACGACTCCTCTGCTCCACCCGATTCCGGTGAGTTGAGGCGGCTCTCGCCGGCGCGCAGCTCTTTCTTCCCCTCCCATCAGATTCGTCTCTCGCACCCTCTAGTGCAAGCCCGCAGCCTCACCCGTGGCTAGGGTTTCGCCCCCTATCCATTTTTCTAGAGGTCGGGCATGACGCGCGCGGGCCAAGCACCGGCGACGAGGGTGCTGGATCCAGGGGCAGGGCCCCTTCTCCTCACGCTGCATCCGCCGGCCTCCTCCTACTCGTGGAGGAGGAGAAGGAGCAGGTGGGGCACACCTAGCCCCCAAGGTCGCCGCCGTCAAGGGCTTCTACGACCTGGATCCCGACCTCCATGGCGCCGTCCTCCAGCAACTCGAGGTCAAGGTGCTCTTCCTTCTTTGTTTGATTCGATCCAGCAGCCATGGATGTGGATGTGGGTTCCTCACGCCTCTCAGTCTGCCCTGTTCGTGATGTGCTGCAGGTCAAGTCCACTCACGCGATGTGCCCGTCCATGGAGAGGAGCAGCAGCAGCTCCAGGTCGATTTTTCCCTCCACTCCTCTCTCGTTTTGAAATCCTAGGCTGGGTTGGGTTACCTCATGTGCTTACTTGCTTCCCTGTTTGCTTGCTTGCTGGTGCTCTTACTCATGGCCGTCCAGATTAGCTAGCGTGCTTAGGCAGCCTATGGTGGTCACTATTTTTCTCATGTGATTCAACTCTACAAATACTCTGCCTGTTTAAAATCTGAAACAAATTGCTTGGTTTGCTGCTGGTCTGAATCCACTCACATGCTTGACAGAACAACTTGCTGCTATTGCTGTCACACCCTAGTGAAATGATCATGTAGGAAGTAGGTACCATAAATATATGAAAGGCTACAATCCTTGAGAGAACCTGACTCTACTTTTGCAAATGCTTAGTTTACTCATGATATGGTTTTTGTAGCTATGTGACGCCACATTAAACATCTGTTTGATGTAAATAGTGATCTCGGTTATGATAGAAGCAAAATGCAGCGCCTAGCTCTTAATTACCTATATATAATTGATTCTTGATCGGGATTCTGATAATACCGATGGAACAGTTGTCCTGTTACTTTGAAGGATGGGACAGTTGTCCTGCAATTCAAAGTGAGGCTTCAGAAAGGCCATACTGTGATTGGCTTACTCTTCATGTCTTAATTTGTTTCTATGCTTAGTGTAGCTGTATTAGACGGTTGCTTGTGTAGCTGTATTCCCGATCTGAACTCTATGGTTTTGTGGCAGTCATGTCTGCACCACATAAGCTTAGCTATGTTAGTTCCATGATCAACTTGTCTATGCAGTCCAAGCCTTCTAAACTGTGATTGGCTCACTGTCCATGTCTTGATGTGATTCTGTGCTTAAAACGGTTTGCTAGTTAGGCTAATCTCGATCTAAACTGTGTGTTTTTGTGTCCAATAGTTCTGCACTACATGAGCTAAATTCTGTTGTCCATCAGCATGGTTGACTTGTCATTTATGTGGATGTTTGTTAGTAATGTGATTAGTAGTGTATGTAATGGTATATGGAAGGCTACACTGCTTAACCAGCTTGCTTAGAATTGGGATATTTCTGTATTAATAATTTTATCATTCCTGAACTTAGCTCGTTTCAGATCTGTACTGTTAGAACTGGGATAGATCCGCGCTTCTTGTAGTATATATGACCTTAATTAAAATATGAGTGACGTCCTAGTCATTTTAACTATGATTAGTAATAGCACTTCTGATTTGATGGTGAAATCATTAAACTGATACTGTGCTTTTGTTAACTGTATATTCTAATGCTACCATATGTAAGAAATGAATGGATTTCATCCTTACTGATTGATGCTCTCTTTCAATTAATAATACATGCATGCCTTTATGTTTTGTGCTCATTGCCTGATTTTATAATAGTTCTGGCCTCTTGCAAATAAACATTATACCTGTTTGCACACTGCTGCCTTGGAACAATAATAAAATATGAATATGTGCTATTTGCTGGTAGTCCTTCTCTTTCCAGTATACATAAAAGTTCAGAGACTATCAATCCGAAAATATGAATATGTAAATTTTGTTCTCATTTCTCAGTTTTTGCACCTCTTGTTGATGCAGGTGCACATGATTGTTATTGAGGACATGGTCTTGTTTTTGGCACGCCCAAGTATTGGGTGATGCTTGCCTGCATGGTTACTGTAGCTCCAGTTCAGGTGGGCGCTCTAGCTCCTCCTCATGCCCTACATGCAGGTACACCCTTCCACCAGTACCTACTTGGACAAACAAAATATTAGTAGATACAATTGACTTCTGCTTATATTATGTTCCCAGCTTCATCTGTTTTGATCATTAGAATATTGCCTTCATACTATATAATTTCTGTAGTTAAGATGCTCTTGACTAACCAGAAATGTTCTTTTGAGCTCCATACATTGAGTAAAACATTTCAATCTGTCATTGAGTTAGCTATATAATTCCGTGATACCATTTCTGTATTGTGATAGTTTCTCATATTTTTGTATTATACTTGTATACATTATTCATATTTGAAGTCATCAACTGAGATGTTGCAAACATGTCCGCCATGTGCTGCTTCCTTTTTCATGCTTTGCTACTAGATCATTTGCTTGAACTGAGATTGTTGGTGTATTTGTGCTTATAATTATGCTTCTATGTGGTTGTTGCAGCATGACCCAACCAAATAAACATTTGTGCCTTGATCAAGCTCTAAAAGTGTGGTGTTTCCTCTCTTTACAGGAGCTCCGGGCTGAAGAAATTTGAAGAAGCTTAGAGCTCGACAAAGTACAGAGTAGCTAGTTATAATGTGGAGCTAGTTATGTTGTACAGTGGACAGCATATCTGGTTGTATAAACACTATGTAAATACTGTAATTTCGTAAGATGTACAGTAGTCAGCATATTTGGTGCTAATTTTGGCTATCATTTTAATAGTTTCATATGTTCTCTTGCCATTTGAAATATTTTTCATTTGTTTATTGTGAAAGTTTGAGAGATAGAAAGATGACTAGTGGGACAAACGAAAAGGCCAAGGCCCAAAAAGTAGATGGTCTGTAAAAAGGCCGAGGCCCAAAACAAAAATGGACTATAAAAGGGTTGAGGCCGAAAAAATGGACTATATAAAAGGAAATGGACCAGAAATTCAAAAGGCCAAATAGTTGGGCCAGGCCCATATAGCTGACAAAATTAATAAGAAAAAATATATAAAAAGGCTGAATTATTGGGCTCGGCCCATGTAAAACACCTAATTGGACCGGGCTGAATCTTGTCAATGACCTTTTCAATTGGTCGCAATTTTGCCACGTCAGATTGCCACGTCGGATCCGACGTGGCCTGAGCAGACAGCCAGTGACCAAAACAAAAGGTCATGGGTTCAACGACCTTCTGTTTTGGTTGTAAACGTCTACGACCTTCTCACAGAGAAGGTCGTTAATTTCAGTTTACGACCGCCAACTTTTGACCTTCTGTTTTTGGTCACAAAAAGGTCGCAAATGAAAAACAATGACCTTTCAGTGACCAATAGTCAAGGTCACAAGTTGACATATTTCTTGTAGTGATTCTGCACAGCTCCAAAAGTCTTGAAACTCCACGGGAGTCATTTTCAGAATATATATAAAAACATTGGGCAAAGGAAGCACCAGAGGGGGGTGTCGGTGTCAAAACCGGCGGATCTCGGGTAGGGGGTCCCGAACTGTGCGTCTAGGCCAGATGGTAACAGGAGACAAGGGACACAATGTTTTACCCAGGTTCGGGCCCTCTTGATGGAGGTAAAACCCTACGTCCTGCTTGATTAATATTGATGATATGGGTAGTACAAGAGTAGATCTACCACGAGATCAAGGAGGCTAAACCCTAGAAGCTAGCCTATGGTATGATTGTTGTATGATGAAGTTGTCCTACGGGCTAAAACCCTCCGGTTTATATAGACATCGGAGAGGGTTAGGGTTACACAAAGTCGGTTACAATGGTAGGAGATCTTGAATATCTGCATCGCCAAGCTTGCCTTCCACGCCAAGGAAAGTCCCATCCGGACACGGGACGGAGTCTTCAATCTTGTATCTTCATAGTCCTGGAGTTTGGCTAAAGGTATAGTCCGGCTACCCGAACACCCCCTAATCCAGGACTCCCTCAGTAGCCCCTGAACCAGGCTTCAATGACGACGAGTCCGGCGCGCAGATTGTCTTCGGCATTGCAAGGCGGGTTCCTCCTCCAAATTCTTCATAAAAGTTTGTAAACACCAAGAGTAGTGTCCGGCTCTGCAAAATAAGCTTTCACGTATTGCCATAGAGAGAATAATATTAACACAAATCTAATTTGCTGACGTATTCCGCAGCGTGACATCACACTACGGCCAAGCCTTTATTCAAATCGTTTTCACTTCTCCACCTCAGCGTGTTTTGCGAGGCGGTTTCCTTGGCACGTCTTGTCAAAGCAGAGATCGTGTCCCCTTTGTTTACGGGATTCTTGTTAATACGGACGTGGGTAACCCAACCACGCCACTTATCACGGCGCTTGGGAGGCAAGCGAGTTTTACTAGGCTGGTGGGGACGCATAGTCGCATCCGCCCATATAAGGGGATAAGGATCCACCTTTTTACCTACGCCTTCTTCCTCCTTTGCCCATCCATCTTCTGCGCACCCGAGCTCCAGCGCCCAAGCCCGCACTTCCTTCCTCAACCCTCTCCAACAATGTCCGGAGCGGGAGGCAAGTGGATGGTCTCCTCCGTCACGGAGGGCCATGTCAAAAGGTTAAGTAAGGCCGGATACTTGTCCAAAGACATCGCGCACCGGCTTCCTGAGGAGGGGCAGCTTCTCCCCACCCCAAGGCCCCATGAGAGGGTAGTATTTCTTCCCCACTTCCTCCGCGGACTGGGTTTTCCTCTCCACCCATTTGTCCGCGGGCTCATGTTCTACTATGGCCTAGATTTCCATGATCTGGCCCCAAACTTCATCCTCAATATCTCGGCGTTTATCGTCGTGTGCGAGGCTTTCCTCTGCATTCGCCCCCATTTCGGCATCTGGCTCAAGACCTTCAACGTCAAGCCAAAGGTGGTGCGCGACAACCAGGCGGAGTGCGGAGGTGCCATGGCGGGCAAAATTGCCAACGTCCTATGGCTCGAGGGCTCCTTTGTGGAGACCTTGAAGGGGTGGCAGTCAGGGTGGTTTTACATCACCAAGCCACGCGATCCGAAGTGGACCGCAGCCCCTGTATTCCGATCCGGACCCCCTACGCGGCTCACGTCCTGGAAGGAGACGAGCTTGTCGTGGGGCGACGAAGAAGAGTTGACCAGACTGCAAAAATGCATCCAGTCCCTGGTGAACAAGCAGCTCAAGCTTGTCAACGTAATCCAGGTCATGCTCGTCCGCCGGATCCTTCCGTGTCAAGAACGGGACTTCAATTTGTGGGAGTTCAACCCGGCGCAGCACCGAACTCTGAACAGGCTCTTCGACACGACGTACGAAGATGTCTGGAGGGGGCTAACCAAAGGCGCCGAGGCTCCCACGTCCGCCTCCGAAGACCGTGGATTCAGCTCGCAGCGTCCTGCTGGCGAGGTAAGATATTTCCATATTTTACAGGATGTTAAGCTTTTTTCATAGTTTGACTCTATGCGGGATCTAAACTCCCTCACCATTGACAGGATTGGCGGGAGAAGTCCGGACAGATTAACTGTCCGGCTCCCTTGCTCGAAGACCCAGTCCCTGCTCTCCTAGAGAAGCTGCTGGTTCTGGCACCGTATGTGGTGCCG